>NW_010395820.1:3532-5227 GCF_000710305.1 Buceros rhinoceros silvestris | reverse complement strand
ATGGGAAAGAGTTTATTGGTTTGTCAAATTAAATGCTTGCTGAAAGCAAAGGCCTACCCAAAATACCCATTTCTCACTGAAGTTCTATCAGAAGCTGACAATGAATCCTTCAGATCGTCCTAGCGTGGCATTTAACCCACACTCACTCACCAGGAAAAAAATAACTTGCTATTTTTCTGTTCTGTAAATTGGAAGATTGGCACTTCATTACCAAGACGGTTTATGAGAGCCAATGAAAAGATGAAATATGAGGAAATAGGAAAATGCTGGAAGGCATCAAGTTTTGTCTCATTATTATAGAGTCATAGAACCTTTTGGGTTGGAAGGGACTATCAAAGGTTATCTAGTCCAACCCCCCCATGCAGTGAGCAGGGACATCTTTAACTAGAACAGGCTGCCCAGAGCCCCATCCAACCTGACCTTGAACTTTTTCAGAAATGGGGCATCTACCACCTCACTGGGCAACTTGTTACACTACCCTCATTGTATAAAAAAATTTCTTACTTATATCTAGGCTAAATCTCCCCTCTTTTGGTTTTAAACCATTAGCCCTTGTTCTATCTCAACAGGCCCTGCTAAAATTATGCATAAATCTGCATCAGAGGGAGAGAGAGGGGTCCAACCATCTTGGATAAGGTTTGATGAGTTTTTAACAGGCAACAATTTCAATCACTGTCTAGCAGATAAACTGAAACAAGAAACCAAACAATCAGAAACGAAATGAGATTAAAAATAAGAGCTGAGGTTTTTCAGCTTTTCAGTTTTCCAGTTTCTATTAAAAATTCATAGTAGAATAACCTGTGTATTTGAAGGATAAAAGAAAACTATTTCATATCTATGCTTTTTAAGTATTGCTTGTGCCCCTGAGATGTGTAGAAAATGCTGTTTTACTGGCTTATCAGTGAGCAATAGTGATACAAACACAAATAAATAAATGAAAACAAGCAGACTAGCGAAGAAAATCTGGAAATGCTAAGAAGTCATTTTCCAGCACACGTGAAGGAATTAGTAAAACTTTCTAAAGAAAAATTGATACATATAACTTGTTAAACCTTAAGTATTTACTATGTGTATGTTTTCATTTCAGATTTATCTGGTGTTCCTATTTGTATCTGTAAGTCTTTTTGAAGAGACCTGGTTGGTTGGTTGGTTGGTTGGTTGGCTGGTTGGTTGAAATATGAGCTACCTGTTCAGAGATGAGTGGTCAGCATGCCATCAATTTTTCAGTAAGAAAGCAGAGTAAGTCACATGGAGTGCTGAATGTTCTCTAGAGGTCAACTTCTGTCCATTTTAGCCAATTAAAGAAATTTCATGTGGGAATATAATAACTGTCATTGCAGAATGGTTCATTCTGAAGCAGACTAATTCAATATAAACAGATCAAGATAATTATCACCTCAAGTAATGCTTTAATAAAACACATTGAAAAAATTTTGGCAAGCTTGTCAGCCATGACATGAGAGACCAAGCACTGAAATTTGGTAAAGAAAGAGGATTCCACAAGAAGATAAAATTATAAGGTTCACAGATCATACACCGATCTCCCCTTTTCATAGAATGAACTTCTGATATGTAACTTTCCTGTTATAGAGCCAAAAATGGTGCAGCAAAACAAAATATATTTTAATTATGTAATTTTATATTTCTAGTCTCAAAATAGAAGGTCTTCTCCAGACCTCTCTTAACAGGTGAATC
>NW_010395820.1:0-3457 GCF_000710305.1 Buceros rhinoceros silvestris | reverse complement strand
GCCATGTAAGGCTGAAAAAGAATCCATGCAAGCATTGTGATTAATATATAACAGATCGGAAAGAAACAATGAGGCATTGTTCACTATAAATAATTAACTGTCCCTGAGGACGTGGAGAAGAAAGTACTTTGTAAGTGGGAAGTGCAAGGTGAATCCTTGATACTGAAGGAGAAATTTCAAGACCATTGAAATACTGTGAAGCCTTTTGTCTCTACTTTCATTTATGATATGAAAGCAAGAGGAATTCAACAGAGAAATAAAATGAGGAAATTCATATCATCGGAGTTATAAGAGTGAATTATGAATTTGGAACAAGCATCTTGAATATCTTTTCATTTGAGATGAAAAAATGATTTATGCTAAGAAAGATGAAAATGATAACAATTCAGAATTGTTTTTGTTGTAAAATTAAAACTTGTCAAGATATAAACAACCTAGAGGTGATGACTCAAGGAAGAAATGTGATTTGAAGATGATATCCAAGTTAAAAGTCTGGATCAATGGAGATGGATTGAAATTTTTGGTGATGAGAACTAGGTAGTGAGGTACGGGGGGAAAAGTTTGTTTTAGGCAACTAAGCTTAAGTTTACAGCTGGGCATCCAGTAAAATTTGTATCAAAATGTCAGTGGTTTTAGCTTTGGCAGTCTGAGTGGGATTATATAACATTAACATTTGAACAGGACTGTTTTGTAGCTGAGAGAAGTAAGACACAACTAGGAAACCATTCTTTCTGTAACAGTCATTTGAAACACATCAGTGCCTAAAAATCTTGGGTTTGTTGGGTTTTTGTTGGGTTTCATCCTCTAACTTACTGCACCCCAATGCGACACGCAGGATTTATCAGTGACCTTGGTCTTCACAAGAGCAAGTATAAGCAAGAGCCTTTCTGCACCCCAATTCCTGGCAGTTACTGTGAACATCAAGCGTTATCTTTTCTCGAAGCAGACACTGTCTGCAAAAGTAGCCTGTTAACTTCAGAAAGTGCCGTCACTGAGAAGCCACTGAGCTGGGAAGTAAAATCTTTGAGCAGAATGAGTTCTGTCCTAACTAAAACCAGGACAACATGCAAACCCAGTTAGAGGTAGACGTGATATTCTGTGCCCATAGAAAATTAAAAGGAAAAAAAAAAAAAAGAGATACTGGAAAGCCTTTTTTTTTTTTTAGGAAATGGGGGAGACTTGAGTATCTTCATACCATGATGTGAAAAGGGACAGAGGGCGGTAAAACTGTGGGAGTAAGGTTTTCAGAAAGTGGCAAGGTTCTGAATAACATCTACTGTTGCTGCTCTTGAGATAGATGCAGCCAGACTGCTGAGATAGGTGCAACATTGTTCTGACACAGTTGGACATTTCTTACACTTTCAGAGTAAGATGCAATTGAGGAGAGTCAAAATTAAAGGAGAAATGTAGAGGGGAATTTAGATTTGGCATAATAAGCTGCAAAAGGAAATTTAAATCTATTTTGATGTCGGGAAAGGCCTCTGACCCATCGTTAGAGGCAATGGCAGCTGCTGAGGTGAAAAGGATCAACACAGCACAAACTTAGAATTGCTTGTGACAAGACAAAGCTAACCATTGCTTGATGAAGTACTGCATCAACACAGCAACCAATTCACTGGGCTACAGGTGAAAAATGTGACACCATCATGGCTAAGACAGCCACAGAACAGATTATCTATGGGTCACTCTTGGAACTGCAACCCTAAGACGGAGAACTGCAACCAACGACCAAGGGATTCATTTGATTTGGATCAGATTCAGAGCTAGCTCAATGGGGGCAGTGGACCATCTGATGGGAGAAAATGGAGAAGGATGTAGAGCTGTAGGTCCCAGAAGAGGGAGGAGCTAGAAAGTCAGTGCAAAGTGGGGAAGAGTAGGGGACAAAGAGCCTTGCGGACCCCAGGGTCTGAGCATCAACTGGTACAGGGGTGGGTGAACACCTTCTCCTGGCAGCCTTTACACACAAGCAGGATGCCCTAATCCCTTGATGCCCTGTGCCTGCACAGAGGCTTCCAGGGTCTATCAAGAGTTCTTACAGACATTTGTAGATTGGGGTGAAATTATATTTGGTGCAGTTAATGGGCCCAGAAACTCCGGCTGCCTTGGGCTGGCTGTAGTGCAATCTGGTCTACAATACCAAGTTTCTACATAAGCATATTTTTTAAAAATTCTTTTGGCAAGAACGTAATAAAAAACTATAGAAGGCACATTTAAGTGTATAAAATATGTAACTGTCTTTACATTACAGTTATGTTGAGATTACTGTGTGCGCTCACCTTATATTCCAGTTGGCTTTCCAGAACAGATGTGAGATTCTGACTAAGCAAACACATTTAGTCAAGCTTGCTTTATTTCCTGTAATTCCTTTATTTCCACTGTAGTCCACTGATCTAGGAGATTCTTAACTCAACAGAGCGCATTTATTCTGGAGAGCACCTCAGAGAACACAGGATTACTGAAAATGCCTTTTTTCCTGATAGGAACATTAGACAAAAAGACCAATGAATCAACACGGTGGCTGTTCACAAGGGGTGATGGCAAAATGGCTTAACTCAACAGAGCGCATTTATTCTGGAGAGCACCTCAGAGAACACAGGATTACTGAAAATGCCTTTTTTCCTGATAGGAACATTAGACAAAAAGACCAGTGAATCAACACGGTGGCTGTTCGCAAGGGGTGATGGCAAAATGAATTTTATATAACAAGTCATCATAAAGTTTGCAATTTCAGCATTTTACCAGCCCTGCAGTGATGTTTTATTATAAGCTTAACACAACAAAATATGAAGATGGTATGTACAAATTTGTTTAAACTCAGTTATTTTAGAGCCTTTCCCATAGCAACTTTTTATTGATTTTTTTATTTTTTTTTTAAAAAAGCTTGCGTCTTTTTCCTTTGTCAGAGCAGAAGCAATATGTTTTAGAGTGAAAGGGATTAAGTGCTTAATCCGTGCACTGGGAAAGGAAAGGTTAATGGGAGCCAGAAAAGCTTTCTCAGAAGCACAAGAGTATGGACAAGTAATGAAAGTGTGGCTGTCTGCTGCCTTTGCATCCTTTAAAAAGTAGACAGGGAAGAAAAAAGAATGGACAAATTCTGGGCATAGGTCTAATGCTTCAAAGCAGATTGGAAATTTAGGAACCCATCGGGAAAGGATTGGAAAATTAAACCAGGGGAAGGCTGAAAACGTTTAACTTCTGTTTAGTACTCTCTGAAAATTAACGGTCCTAGGGCAGCCCAAGGGCAGGCCAAGATTTTGTGAGAAAAGTTTTTCACTTAAAGATGTCAGAAATTCAAATCAGGGACTTCAACTTAAGTTTCCTACAATAAACACAAGGGATTTTCTGTTCTGGCATGAGCATATCTCACTCTTTCTTAAATGGTAAAATATACGTGTGTGTGTATAGATATATTTTTAAAAAATAAATATAGACATAGACATAGACATAGACATAGACA
>NW_010395819.1:31605-31964 GCF_000710305.1 Buceros rhinoceros silvestris | reverse complement strand
ATTAATTATTATTATTATTATTACATAAAGACCTGGATTACTTTAAAGATGCCTAAAAGGCACTCCCTCTCCCCCAGGCTGTACTTCAGGTTTAAGACTGCAAAACAAATCAATTAAATTCTGTCATTTAAGAAGGCTCATCACCCCCCAGAGCAGCAGTCAGGGTCTGGTTGGGTGCATGCATCCATGGTTCAGTTCCCAGCCTGAGGCCAGGCAGAGGCCACCAGGGGCTCCGGCCACCAGTGGCTCGGGGTCCATCTGCACCTCCAGCTTTCCTCCCCATGTTGCTGGCAAGGCAGCCTGCCCCCCGCCACTAGCCCACGGCCACCCGGCTCCCCCGGCAGGAGGGCCCAGGCATT
>NW_010395819.1:17533-31440 GCF_000710305.1 Buceros rhinoceros silvestris | reverse complement strand
GCTGGCTGCTGGGGCCGCCCGCCAAACTCGAGCAGAGCTATCAAAGATAACGTCAGCGCAGCCGACACGCATCTCTTCATGTTTTGCCTTAAGGGAGAGGTTTCTTTAACCACAGTTTTATGGTAGTGATAGACAGAGAGAGATGGGAACTGCATAGGCCAGCACAACCCTAGTTGCAGGGGTCTCAAATGAAGCAGGAAAAAAAGTCAGATTAATCCCTGGGAAAATGTCGTTAACACAAAAATATCTGGCTGTCAAAGGGCTAATTAAGTCAGTCATTTGAAACTAAACAAAAAACTCAGGAACACAAGGCAGGGAACAAGCCAGAGCTCACAGTGGGATGAGTGGAGCGATCCACAGAGCCCCAGGGTTATCTCAACTGTATGTAAAGCCTCAATGCATAGAGAGACTAGCCAAGGTTTACATTTTAAATCAGGCAAAATCCAAAGTCTCCCTCCTAATCGAAAAGGCAATCCTGACCTCCCAAACAAATGCTACAACTACTCCTCCAGCGATACTCAAAGGAGAGAGAGATTGAAGAAAGGGAACGCCGGACCACTGCATAATTCAGCGTGTTTTGACAGTCACCTCCGGGACATATCACACTCGACTGCTCATCATTCGCAAAGATGGATATGAAAGAGGCTGGAGAAAGGGACTCTAAATGATATAATGGAGAGGCAATTAAAGACCACAGAAAACCAAAAGGTAAACCAGCTGCATCTCCCCCTAATTTATAGGACGCGGAGCAGGCAGTAGATTGATTCATACATTTCTCATCCCATCAGGAGGAGAGTGGGTACGTACCGGTAGGAAATGGTGAACAGCATGAGAAGCCCAAGCTACGTGGCTCCTGTTGACATAGCGCTTTGTGACCCTTCCCCTCTTCTGTCACGCTTGTTGAACACCCATCAGGGTGTAGCACCTTCTCCAAGCGCTAATGCTTTAACGAGACACCACAACACCCGCTCACAACGTGGCCTCGGTTCGTGCACAGGGTTGGCAGTACCAGGGGAATGGCTGCACTAAATGGTGGAGGGACTTCAGCACCGTAAGCTGTACACTAAGACCCAAACTTTAATAAAACTCATTTGTAGTTCAGAGCTGGTAAAACACTGTCTGTTGGTAATTTGCAGTAGACCCTCCTCAGGTAATGCCTTGGAAGAACAGAGCTTTCTCTCGCTCTCTCTCCCTAAATATTCTTCTCCTTCTTACCTTATCCGCTATCCCCCCCTAGGTGCTGATGGTTCACAGACAAGTATGTCACACACACCTGCCTTTCCAGTTTAGTAGTAACTGTTTCCTGACTGACATGCTCTTCTGTAAAAATGTTAAAAATATCATAAATGCACTTTTATATTTAATGAGACAGAAAAGATGGGAAAAGCCAAGGATGTGAAAGTGTGAAACAGCTTACACTCGGATCTAAAAGTTCTCTGCAAAAATACAGATGAGGGAGAAAAGAAACCATACTGGAGAGATCTGGGTGGCTGCCCATAAATCCCCAAAGCTCTGGAAGCTGCTGTTGGTCTCCTTGAAATGAGGAATTGGGTAATCAGTGTTAATATTAAACAGCTTGTTCTAAAGAAAAAAAAAAAAGAGACAATTCAAGAGATTTTGCCTTCCAGCATCAAGAGACAGTCAGAAAACCTTGGACTAAAAAAATGGGACATTTAGCATGTTCCTGACTGCACATATCTAGCTGTGTTTACCGCGATAATAAAATACCAGAACATAAGGATCATGCCAGCTCTACTTGTTCCCTTGCCCTGCAGCATCCCAGCTCTGTACGAGGAGGATTTACTGGGTGGGGAATCAAAGGGCTTGGTGACCTACAGCAGCATTGCACCGTGGTGCAACCTGCTTGGACAGCCAGTCCACCTCGAGCTGGGCTCCTTCTGTCCTGAGCGTGAAACATAGCATCAAGTTAGAACAAGGAGGGAAACGAGAGTCACAAGAGACTGGATATTCCAAAGCTGAACTTGTAAATGTGTTTAAGATTGGATAATTTTTATTCCATGTATATGTATATACATACAAATATACATATACATATAACCTCTGTGCTTGTCATGCCAAGTTTCCTTTGCCCGCTTAAGTCCAGAGACCTTTAAAAAGAACAGCAAGTAGCGTTTCTGTAGATAAACATGTCGCTAAACTATAGTGATTTAAATTTAGGACTTTCCAAGCTACATGCTAGTTCTGGGGCCACTGAAAAGCGATGCATCTTCCTTTCCCAACAGGATGAATGTCTGTTTTTTCCTGACTGCGTGACACTAAAGGCAAGATTTTAAATCAGTCTGAAACAGCAAGCTTGTCTACTGTGAGACTTGAGCAGCCAAAATTATTTTAGGTGGAAGGAGGCTGGAGGGATAGATGAAGCACAGTACGTTAAGCAGAGCAACTTTTCTTTTTAACGTGACATCTGCGTGCCACGGCTGGAGCAGTCGCAATATTAGCATGAGTCCCTGGTGGGATTATCAGGGAGAGTCACCGTATCGCTCAACAGACACAACATTCTCATTCCTACATCCCCATGGATGTTTAGGCGTGTTCCAGCTATCTCTGGCAAAACCAGGTAATTCTTTGTACTTACCTTCAGTGTAGCATGTGGGTAAACACAACCACACAGACACAGTTCCCTGGCCTGTGCAGAGCAGATACACCTAGCAACCACAGAGATGGCTCCATTCACTGCCTCCTCGGTGGTTACCTACTGGCACCAGCAGAGTTAATTCTTCTCGGTATCTACGCATACCTGGGTTGGTATGAATGGGCCCTTGAAACGTGTCAACATGTGATAACAGCAACGTGATAACAGCATCCCTGGAGAGGGTGCAGGAGGCTAACTCCTGGATATCACCTTTTAATGAGCGGTGGCCAGAGAGGATGGAGCGCGATACCATGGCGTAAGCACAATAAATACTGGAGAGGTGGGGACATGGAAGCAGAGTTGGCAAAAAGCAGAGGTGGCCAGGAAGTGCTCTGGGGAACATATGCCAGCTGGATAATTGAGGGAGGGTCTCCCAAAAGGGTCTGAACTCACAGGAGCCCACTCAAGCCAGGCGGATGTGAGACAGAAATGTGGAGAGGGGGTCCCAGGCTCAGGGCAGCTAGGCTACAGGGCTGCTGCTGGAAAACCCGGAGGCCCAGAGAGCACCACCAGACTCCCCGAGAGCCTGCGTCAAGGGCAAAGACACAGCTCCTGGTGAAATAGTATTTTGTGCCATTCATATTTACAGAAAACCCTGAACTTTTTTACAGAAAACCCTGAACTTTTATCAGCACGTTACGGCTTCAGGGGCTGGAGACTCCTCAACTTGAAATAAAAATATAGACTTCTCCGTCCCTGTCTTGCTCCAGTGGCTTTACAGTAGGTGCTCTTCTCTAGCTCGGCTCTTCCCAAGCAGGCTATTCATTTCTGCCTCTGTGTACACAGGTCTGTTACAGCCTCGTTCATAATCAGCCCGTGGAGCGCTTGTAGCATCGCCAAGCTGTGCGCTTGGAAACAAAGGGTAACTGCACCAGGTTCTCGGAGTGCACTGTGCACCACCACAACACGGCACAGCACTGTCCAGGGGGGCAACAGCACCACTCCAGTGGAGCCCTGGTCCATGAGCCTAACAGAACACCTCCGTGCTCCATGCATCGGGGAGGGAGCGCACGCTGGTCCCCAGCTCCCTCCTCCCCTTCGCCTCCCTGTCCCCTTGCTCTCGGTTTCACATTCACAGGCGCGTGCCTCCGGCTCCTGAGGAGGCACAGCTGCAAACGCAGCAGTACCTGCCTGGAATTGAAAAGCTGGACATCACTGCCTCGTCCAGCACTGGTGACTTATCATTTTGCTATCACCTATGCCTCATTATCATGCAGTTTCTCACCAGGTCTTGGCTTTCCTACCATCTTCCCCCACTTCCCCGCCCCGTTCCTCTCTCCCCTTCTTATTAAACATGGGCTAGATGCTATCGCTCAGTCCTGCTCGCTCGTCCCCCACGTTCCCTCTATTGATTATTTCCAGGGAGCTCCCGCTGGCTGTTCCCCCAGCACCACGTTTGACCTTCCCCAGGATGAAACAAAGCACCAATGTCAGGCAACTCTCAGCAATACAGCAATGTGAAACGGCCACTTTAGCTCACTCCCATTTCACAGACAGAGTGAAAAAGATGGAAAACGTGGTTGGAAAAGCGCAAAGAGATCAAAATAGAGCATCCTAACTAAATGGCTCCTCCCTTGCTCAGAGCTGACTGCGTGCTCTTGCATCACTGAAGCGCGGCTCGCCCCAAGTACTTGCCATGCCCCATCCCAATCCCTTCCCTGTTTTATGGAAATGGTGGAGCTTTTGAACTTGCACATTGACTGGCACAGAGAAATCCTGAGAGCTTAATGACATCTTGCAAATTCATCATTGCTTTTGCTGCCAAGGGCCTTGTAACAACCATTCCACATGCTCTTGCAAGGATGATGTTGGCACTACACACTAATGGTCTCGGGAATCTTTTGGTTTGAATTTCATTTATGTAGGTTTCTTACTCCTATTGCATACAGAGCAGAGTGCAGGGAAGGAAAAAAAAAGAACAAAAAAAGCTTAAGAATCACTTGGGTTTCTGCAAATCAGCCGAGTTGGACAGTAACATCCTGGATGGTGAGAAACGTACCATCAAAGGAGGGACCAGAAGCACAGCAGGGTGGTACAGAGCTGACAGCAGCCCAGTTTGCTCACACTGCTGAGGCTGTGGAAAGAGCTCACACACAAAAGGAAGAACTTTAAATAAAGATGAAGTGGGTTCAGTGACATTGTTGCACAGCCAATCAACTCAATCTCCACCTCAGAGGTTACCAGAAGTGAGACCTTTCCAGCGGCCTTTCCCAACCCCTCCATTTCTCACCAGCAGGTCTTTTCATACCCATATCTGGACTATTAACCCTTAAAGTTTCCCACTTCTCTCCTCCTGTTTGTCATGTCCATTCACTCCTTTAACCTAATGCTGACCTCTCTGTTTTTTGCTCCATGAGCCCTCTTCTTCACATCCATGCCAGGGCAGTCCTCAGTCCCCTATTCTTTAATGCTGTCCCTTTTAATGAGACACCACCCCCCACACATACACTCAGCCATCATTTCTATGACAATAATTTCCAGATTTAGTTCCCATCTCCTCAGTTTTTTTCTCTTGGCCCTCCGCTTAGACATCTCAAAGGCATCTCTCAACCATTTCTTTAAATCCGGACTCTACTTAGTGCTTTCAGGGCACTCTGAATTCAGAAGTGCTCAGCAATCCCAGCACCTTCATCTTTTTGCCTCCTAATCCCTCTGTGTTCCTCCTCTCCATCAGGACTAATAACCACTCTTTTTTTTAAGTCATGAATATCCTAAAGGATTAGCCCTAACAGTTACTGTGTGACTCCTGTGAGATTCAGCTTCCTGGGCACAGGGTGGACTCAGCTCAGTGCAAACAGCTTGGCTGTGAGACACACACCACTTGGGTTGCTCCCTCCTCGGGGCCAAGGGATCAGGCAACCTCAAGTTTTAGCTCTCTCCCGTTATTCTGCTCCGAACACATACAAAATGCCATACAGATGGATGCTGCCATAAACATTTAGTGGCTCTGAAAGCCCCCACACGGGGGAAAGGGGCAGCTGGTGCTTTCTCAGAGTAGAAGAAACACCAGTATGTAGGTGACTTCTATCAGAGAAGAGCTCAAATGAATATTACCGATTTCCCTACTAAGCAGCTTTAACCACCATGGGACACATTTCCTCCCTTCCTAAACACATGGTCCCCTCAGTCTGTCATCCCCTGGGCAAGGCCATCTTACAATCAAGAGCATAAAATACAGAGCCTATGAGAACATCAGTATAACGTTATTCTGGACACCAGAGAGCTGCTTCACTGACCTGAAGTCACAAGTATACCACCTGACATCGACTCAAGGAGACCTATTTTCAGGCCCTTAAGCCACTAGTCACTTGGTTACAGCCTCTCCTCTTTGAAGGAGAGCACGTCTCGTACGGAGGAAAGGGCGGAGGCGACCCTGTAGCCTCCAGAAGGTGTTTTTACCGAAGGTGGTAACTGAATTAGAGCTACATCTATCGCTGTCTCTTAGGCTTGTAGAATTTAGAAAGGTATCCAGGTGACATTAGATGATTTAGAAGTTAATTAAACTGAGTGATACAGTATAAGTGCCCCAGAGGTTTCAGGCTAGCCTGTTTCTACAGCATTCAGAAGGAAAGAATGGGGCAGGGGGAAATCTAATAAAAAAACTTGGGAGCGTTGCATTAAGAAGTAATCGCATCTTTAAATCATTCTGGTTCTGGAGCTCTTCTAATACCTTCCCATCTCGGCAGTTCTCTCCAGCTCAGGCTCATTTCCATCGTCCTTCCTGGCGCTGGCAGGTTTTTCCTTTTAAGGACCCTGGGAGAGAGCTGCACAACCCGGCAGCCTAGGCAGCAGCCTGAGGGCTTTGTGCATCAGCAGTGTCAACAGCTGCACCTTTGCTTGAAGGCATGTTAGATCCCTTCTGAGCACTAATGGACCGGCTGGACTGGCACCATCTCTTCCACACGGCTGCTGGGCTGGAAGAGAAACAGCCCCGAGGTGGGACATGGTGCTGGGTATGCAGCACACGCTGACAAACCTTAGGAAAATAAAGATGGGGCTGGGATACAGAGGAGATGTGAGTAGGGAGGAGCAGAAGGATCCAGAGGAAAAGACCTTTCAGATAGAGGAAAGTTCAGGAGTGTTTATTGTTCTCCCTCAAAGGCATTTTTAATGGAAAACGGAATGAGAAGAAATTGCCCAGGCCAGACTGAAGTACAGAAGTTCCTGTGGCTTCTTGGTAAGCCTCCCAGAATGGGACTGTCTCCTACACAGGCACAGATCTGTCCCTAAGGCCACATGGAGGCAGAATCCTGTTTTGCAGGACATTTGTCCCACACGCCCGATAATCATCTGGTACCAACAGCTGATTCTCTTCCTTTTCAGAGGTTCACCTTTTCTTCTATAGGTTCAAATATCTCCTAAAACTTGTGATCTTCAGATCTCCAGATCTGTGGATTCCTTGCCAAGCTCCACCCCCATGCAGTGAAAAACCAAGCGACAGTATTTGAGCAAAAGCAGACAAGTGGAAGTCATTACAGTCGGGGGTGGCATGATGGGGTAAAAAGAAAAAAAGGAGGTTCCAGTATCATCAGTGCTCACCAAAGACCCTGTGACATCTCAAAAGGCATCGTGCCTAGGCGAGCTCCTCTGCATTCAAAGAAAAAGTCCATTTTTCCATAATTCGTCAGGTTAATAAATG
This sequence comes from Buceros rhinoceros silvestris, assembly GCF_000710305.1. Taxonomy (NCBI): domain Eukaryota; kingdom Metazoa; phylum Chordata; class Aves; order Bucerotiformes; family Bucerotidae; genus Buceros; species Buceros rhinoceros. Next base: position 24,148 of record NW_010395819.1, on the reverse strand, counting down.
ACTCCCTCTTCTCCCTACAGCCTCTCCTATTACCAATTCTCATGCAGCACGCTGGAGCCTCCTTTCACTATTAATACCACTCACTGTGAAATGTAATTACCAGCTCTATCACAAAGCGTCAGGCACATTTACCCACTGTACACACTTGCTGACTCCAGATCCCATCAGTCACTGGCTGGGTCGTTCTGACAATGCTGTCCAAAGGAAAAAGCGTCTCACAAGCTCCCAGCTAGCCTGGGCCAATTAAGCGGAGCATGAAACGGTTCTGGGGGTCCAAAATGGGTTTGATAAGCAAACACAAAAACGAGAAGCTAAGAGAGATACTTAATTTAATGCAGACCCCTAATTTCAATCCAAAGGAAAGAAGGGTGATAGGCAGAGTGGAGTGTTTGGCTGGAGAAGATGGATGAGTGAACGCTCTAGAAAGCAATTCAGAATGATGGAGGGAAATGAATGGCTCCCTCCTCCAGGCTGACACAAGCAAAATCCCTCCTTTGCTTTACGCTTTAACTCTTGTCATTATGTTTTGATTAAAGCCAATACGAAAAAGCTCACTCACTGTCCCTCGCTTGTGGCTTTCTCCTTCTGCCTCCCTCTTTACACCTCTCTGCAGCCATTTCCAGCAAGCACACCGCATACCCACAGCTCACGGTGCTCAGTCCTCTGCCATTTGGTGAAGCTGCAGCTCTCACAATGGGCAAGGACTCAGTCAGACGGATCAGCTTCAGCTTTATTTAAAAATCCTATTAGCTGGAAAAGAAAATAATATACGTTCTTACTGATATCCAACTGACTCTTATATTAAGTGTTTCCAATTCCATGGGGCTAGAGGCAGCCTCTTCTGTCCTGTCAGAATATCAAGTACGTGCTTTGAAGGTGGTACCTTCATTACACTCAATATTCTTGCAGCCGTTTCAAAGCAGACAGCCTACGCTTATAACGGGGAACAGATAAAAGGTGAATTTTATTTACAGTTGAGTGTTACCACAGGGCTCTGAACACTGAAATAAAACCAGAGAAATGCAACTCAAAGTCCTGCTGACAAAATAAGTATAATCAGAATGCTTGAAAAGGAAAGAAGTGGAAGCGGAACAGGATTAGTTATGTTAACTGATTATCTGTCGCTGAGTCTCAAACTTGCAGACTCCGGCTAACGATCTGCACACCAGTGCCCAGTGCTTTCCTAGACGGAGCTGGAAGAAAGATATTTTCTGAAAAACAAACGGGGCTTGGAGTTTTCTTCTTGAGAAAAAAATGAAGACAGGAAAGGAGAGCTTGCAAAAACTTGAAAAGACAGAGGATTAAACTGCTGCAGATGAGAAGGGAAACGAGGTAGGCGAATTCCAATTAAAATAAAGCGTAACGGTGTGACCTGCTATGGCACTTTTGTCCTAGGTACACATCACAGCAACACCCCAAGCAAATCTTTATGCTCCTAAGAGCATCGGGGTGCTTCCTGGAGCCTGGATGGATCAGATGTGCCTCTTTCCACCTGACTGCGCTCTTCAACACCGACCAAATGCAACTGGTGGGGGAGAAGAGGAAGAAACAGCTGAACTTCAAACCTTTCCCACGCTCTCATAATTTTGGTGTCTCTTTCAATAACGATTCATTTGTGGATCATCTTCTTCTAATCTCACACAATAACGATATTTCCTGCTTTGATTCAAGGCGTTTTAAGCACGATGGTGGCAGATGGCAGGCTATTACACAGCATGGCCACACGGCAATGGAAGCAGGAAGGATTACTAACAAAAATAGTAACTCTTCAAAATCAAAAAGGTGAGGGCCCATGGAAGAGCAATGGTTTTATTTTTACACCTCAAATCAGTTATTTGAATGCATTATGAATGCCGTAAATATACCCAATGGATATAATGAAAATACATTATTAATTTTCAGTCATTATTAATGAACTTATAAATTCACAAGTGATGGAGCCATGACGGTGTGAGGGAAAGGTCATGAATAATAACTGGAGATGAATAATATATGCAGAGTTAGCTCACAGGATACTACGCTTATACGACTGTAGTGCCTCATGTTTATTTAACTCAGCAGTGCATTGACTTTTTATTCTTTGCTAGATAATAGCAGAAAGAATTCCAGGAACTATAATCTCTATTAATTCAACATAACAGATCACAACGGACAGCTGATCCTTCTGCGGGGATGCTCCTGCATCCTAACTAGTGCTGAAAAGCCAGGCTCCCCTCTCTTCCCCATCATGCTCTTCCTCCATGACATCCTCTTGCTTCGCCTCATTCATTTTCATTGCTGGTACATGGAGAACATCAAATCTAGAATGAGCCCATGGCAGACCCAGAGATAAACTCATGACCAGCCCATGTGGCACGTGAGGGTGACTAACCTGAGATGAGTGGAGACATGCTGAAATCTCTGGCAATATCTCAGCGCGACAAACAGGGGAAGGCAAGCCATGTACTGTGTGCACATACAGACAATTTTGTTTTGGTTCCATCTGTTAGGACTAATTTGTTAATTATTAAATAGATAATTTATCATCGCTGCCTGCTTGAACGGTGTTTATTACCCACGGTCTGAGGCAAGGAGAGTGCTGTGTGAATAAAGATGGGATTAATTAATCGCAAAAAGTTCAGGCAACTGCAGACTTGCAGTGGCTGCTTCCAGTACCTGTCTCTTCCTAGACAAAAAGGAGGCTGAGGGAAAAAGCATCAGCAATTCCAGTCTTTGAACACCAAATTTCCTCCTTTCCTCACAAACCAACCACTGCTGGATGATGGAAAGCACAGTCGATCTCTTAAGACATTCACCTTAGCACTTTCTAACCAATTTCTTCTAAGGCTGGATCCAACTACCCCGTGAATCACAAACTGTGAACAAGCAGTTCTCCAGGTCAGCATCACTGTGTCACCCCCAGCCCTGCAGAGAGAGCGGTGTTACTGGCTACTGCCACTCAGGAGACCTACAGACCACGGTCAAAGCAAAGCAGCAGGTCATCCACCTTGGGCTGGGGTTGAGGACTCTGCCTTTTCTCTATCGGCTGTTGATCCATCGGTGCCCTTGTTTCTCTCCAGGTCCTTCCATACTGTAACATTCATATTTTTGTGAGGCTTCTTCAGCAGCTACTCCCTCCTTATTGCTTTAATTTTAGAAACATGCACTTGTCAGTCCTTGAATGGAGTCGCAAGAACAGCAGAATAACCAGTGTCCAGTCAATAGGCGGTAACGGCAAGAAGCAAGAACTTTTCAGAAACTTCCTGTTACACTGAACCTTGAAACTCTCATCTCATATGGTAAAATGTGAAAGGAAAAACACACCTTCTTTCATTACTGGAAGGTGTTCACAAAGGTTCAAACAATGACATTCCAAGAGGAATCTCAAGAGAGGAAAAAAAAAAATCTTCCTAAATATGCCAGCCTGTGCAACAGGCTACCGGCCAAAATAAAGACCAACCTGCCAAAACATGCAGGAAAGAGCCTGAAATGCAGGGACGCAGAGCTGCAGGAAACCAGAGCAAATCATTCACGTGCTATCAGTTGATGCTAAGAGCACACAGGTAAGTGATAACTTCCAAAGAGCTGAGTATCCAACTCACCAGCTATTCAGTCGTCTAACGGGAGGCATCAAGGGAAATCAAAGCAGAGAGATGCTAAGTTATTTGCTCAAAGACACTTCTAAGGTTAATGCACAGGCCACAAACAGCAATCATGCCTCCAGTCATGCGGGCTGAAAAAACGATGCATCATGTCTGGTTGTGGTAGGAAAAGACCTTTCCCTAAAACTTACTCAGCCAGACCTCTACGAACTTCAGGTGACATTCTGGTTAACTGCTGCTTTGCTACGACTCCGTGTAGCTGCATCTTCACTCCCTCAACCGGTCATGATCAATTTAACAAGTATTTTGTACAAACAGAAGGTTTTGTGCTAAATAAATTAATTACGACAGAGTAAACAAAAACTTTTAAAAAATGCATGTTTTGATGTGATTGCTTCTTTAATTGGCTGCTTTAACACTTGAAATTTGATTTAATTTTCAAGTTGATTATCCTCTCCGCAGGGTCAGGCTGACAGAGACACCAACGAGTGCTGAAGCCTCTGGCGCTCCCCACCAGGCCTCCCAAAGGAGCCTGCTCAGTACTTCTGCATTCCTCCTGCCCCCTTCCCTCTTTTATTATTCTGATTTAAGAAAGGGAGATCAAATTCAGAACAACAGCAGACATACGCTTCCTACTCTCCATTAGTAATTTTAAAACAAGACTTTGCTCTGGAGCCCTGAGTATTAATCGCAGCTCTGACAACTTCTTTCCTTAATTGCCTGAATGAAATCTCCACGCCACCCCAACTGGAGATCAAATTCAGAACAACAGCAGACATACGTTTCCTAGCTCTCCATTAGTAATTTTAAAACGAGACTTTGCTCTGGAGCCCTGAGTATTAATTGCAGCTCTGACAACTTCTTTCCTTAATTGCCTGAATGAAATCTCCACGCCACCCCAACTGTCTTTACCCATAAGAGGAGTGATGATAACAAGGAGCCAGTAAGGTATGCCAGAGAGTGGATTAATGATGTTTGGGAATTGCCTGAAAGATGAATGCTACGAGCCGGGACAAACAAAGCCATTGCTTTTCCAGTCCGGTGTCAGTACACCCGCAGCGTGAGGAGTCTGACGACACGACATCATCTCCAGCCGTCTCTGATGTAGGGTGGGTTTGCAGCCCGATCCCTACTGAATCACAGGAAAGCCATTTTCTTCTCAGCAGAATTATCAGGTTGTTAGGAAAGGTAGCCACAGATTTCTCTTCCCCACTTCAAAACAGCCCTCCGCGCTCTTCTACTACTTCCTGGTACCAGTACGTAGCCACAGATTTCTCTTCCCCACTTCAAAAGAGCCCTCCGCGCTCTTCTACTACTTCCTGGTGCCAGTATGTGCACTATTGGGTGTTCTGCTCATCAGCAGTATCCCTGATTTCTTATAGGTTCACAAATTGCGGAGCTCAAAAGAACCGTAAGAATCAGCCGATCTAAACTGATGAAAAGCACAAGCTGGGGAATTAGGCAAAGCAGTTCTTGCATCAGGCTCATAATTGCTAGCTGACTTAGAGCATTTCTTGAACAAGAACACGCATTCTTCATTTAGACACTTCAAAGCGACGGTGAATCCCCCACGTACCGAGATAAATAGTTCCAATGGCTAACTACCCCTGTTGTAACAAAAGCATTTCCTTATTTCTAATCTTTCCTGGTTTCTACTTCCAGTATTTGATCTTGTTATGCTTTTGTCCGATAGATTAAAGAGCTCTTCACTACCCAAAATCTCCTTCCCATACAGAAACTGAGACTGTGATCAAACTACTTATTAACCTACTCTTTGTTAAGTTAATTAGAAGGAAATTCTCCAGCCTCTCACTGGTTTTAGAACTTGAGGTGAGGCAGGAGAAATGGAGACCGCCAGGCAAGATTCTCCCCTCTTTTCAGAGAAAAACAGGTTAAAATAATGATGTGATAGAGTAAGGTACATGTGCCACGTGCTTTATGCTGTCTATCACATCTTTACGTTTCCCTGCCTGTCTCCTCTGGTCCTGATGTAGGCTGATGTAGAAGATGATGCTGGAAGTTGGTTTCCAGCTGTATCTGCACATCTTCTGAAAGATCACTGACCCTGCCTCCATGGAGACAGAAAAGGAGGGAAGCAGACTGACATGCCAGGAGATTCTGCTGGAAGACCCAGAAAGAGGCACACTACCTTTTGTCAAGAGGCTGCTTTCTAAGGCAGTGCCTGTCTTCTCCTCTCAAGGCCCTCTGCCAGCTCTCCTCTCTTCCCAAAGCCGATTTGCTCTCTCCTGCCCACTGGGCAAATTACCTACACACTCATCACTTCCCCTAATGCTGATGGGAACTCTCAGATAACATCTCCCCTCTCCTCCCACTTTCTCACACGTGCCTTCTCCTGAACCTCTTCTTTGCCAAATCGCCTAAAAGACTGCTTTCTCCCCTCTGTTCCTCTCTTTGCTTCACATCTTCTCTGTGAGAGGACCACAGGGCTGGTGCTCTCCTCTGCGTGCCATGAGATATCGCTTCTCAAATGCTGCTCTGAACAAGGGCTGGTTTCCTGCTCCGTCAGTGAAGCTTCTCCAGTGCTGTGAGGTTATGTGAACACATCTCCTATGTGAAACACTCCAAACCCAGACCCAGCTTGTCCTCTTCTCCTTTCCAGCCTTTGCAACACTCCTGTGCAACTGCTCAGCCCTGCCATGCTTCTCACTGGTTTAGATGTGAATGGATCCGTCCTCCAAGCACCACTATAAGCACAACCACGAAGCAGCACAACTCCAGGGCAAAACTGCTGTGCTACTAGTGGGATCTTCAAGTAGTATCATCTTTCTGTGAGTCACTCACTGGGAAAGGAAGGTGGGAACAGCTGTGCTGTCGCCTCGAGACTGATTCCTCCGTATCCGCACCTCTTCACAGTCACAGAAATGTTTCTTCTCTAGAAGTATCTTATTCTGGCTTGCGTTAACCACTTCATTCATCGTTGATCGCCTCCTTGCTGTGCACTGGAGTGCTGCTGCAGATGCATTTTGATGTGCTTTAATTTCAGTGGTAATGGTGGCTTTGTGCTGGTGCTGAA
>NW_010395819.1:5122-17463 GCF_000710305.1 Buceros rhinoceros silvestris | reverse complement strand
TGAACCGTGACGTGCCAGTTGTGAGCGAGCACAATGCCATGGTGGAGATCTGGTGGGAGGAACGGTGAGCATCACAGTAGACATCCGTGAGAAAATCCACTAACCAGCAAATGCAAAACTGGAACAACAAACCAAGAGGTGCTAGGGCACTTACTGGCCTCACACCCCTGATGAGTGAGTTCTAGATGGACAGAAGGTGCACCAAAGGAGAAAACATCTCACACTGTTTCCCTGTTATCCTGATGCGATTTCTGTGAATGAGGCAAACCTGGGAGAAAAGCTGGGATCACCCTGGTGTAAGAAAGCAGGGGAAAAAAATAACTTGCCAGCAGACATCAGAAGATCAATTTAGAAAACAAAAATCTTGCCATTTGTTTCTCTTCTCTACCATCTTCTGGTACCTTCTCCCCCAAACCATAACCCAACGCTTCATGCACCACTCCCAGCAGTCCTTGGGAAATGGTGGGTTTCAAACACTGCTTGGCCCAGTTATGAGGCAGCATCCCAACGATGTTCTCCACAGCTTTCTCCCCAGAAATCACCCACGGAGTTTCTCTCCCCGCTAGCAGCCATCAGCCCAACACTCAGCACTCACACTGCATTCTCCTGGTCCACTTGGGTGCTTTAATTAGAAGTGAATTTAGTGCTGATGGGAAGGAAAACCAGCAAGCAACAAGAATGAAATGAGCTATCTCCAGAAGAAGCGTGGTCAGACAGGAGGAGAGCCGTTTTCAGCCGTGCCAGGAGTGACGTGCCTCAGTGTCCCAGGGATAAGGCAGGTTCAAGTTCCCTCCTCTTCAGATAATCAAGATTAGCATGGTGGATCCTGGGCTGCTGACAGCGGGACACAAGGCTGGGATGGTTTCTGGTTTGTCAATGTATCTGCTGCTTAGTAAGACCTAAATAAAGGGCAAAACCCCTTCCTGGAGAGAAAAGCTACTGCTCAGTGTCAATGATTTTCTGTCACTTCAGCCCAGGATCCAGACCTGGCCTGGAGACCTCTGGGTGAAAAAGTCAAGTCTCTACTGACTTGTATTCTGGCAGTGCCAACACTGGCAAGAGACAGTTTTTCCTATCAGTTAGGGTTATGATTTATTGGTACAGGGGTTGAAATTCAATAAACCGAGCTTCTCCATCATCACCTCCCAGAAACTGTCTTGATGCTCTGACAATTTCACAAAGACAACCTGGGAAAAAACCCAAAGCCCAGCCCCAGCCAGACTACAGGCTGTCAGGTACATATGTCTGTGCAACCTCATTTTGTAACCGGCTGTCGTGCCACGAAGCCACCACTTGCAAAGGAGGCTGCAGAGACAGAGACCTTCTGAGGTGCAGGACAAACCTGATGTCCATACTGGTGGCACAGCCAAGCCTCCCCAAACTGAGCCAAGAGTCAGAGGCTGTTAAAAGAGTCACTGCATCTCCCAAAGAGGTCTTTAGGCAACAGCGGCAATGGGAAAAGAAAGAAATCAGCTCCTAAGAGTTGGTTTTGACCAGTTGTGAGAGTACGCTTGACATAAATTTACTTGTATTAATGAGTCACTGCGGTCACATAACACGCCGTTCCATCATTTCTTCCTTTCTAACGGCCCCTCCTGGAGATCTAATCTCAGTAAAATGCTGAGGGAGCCTCTCAAACGGTCGTATTTTACTGCTGCCAGTCTATCGCTGGTTCCTCACACCAATAGGCCACGGGGGAATAATCTCTTACTTCAGAGATCAAAGTCCTGTATTAATGACTGGGAGCTGCCACTCACCCCATGCGCAGACTGCCCGAGAAACCTGCTGCCTTTCCCCAGCCGAAAGCCTTGTTTGTTTACAGCAGCAACATTAATCTGGTCGACGGCTTCCCAGTGCAGTCATTTATTATTTATTTAGTGCCCAAATCACAACAGGTATTTGTGGAGGCATGAGTCCCTTCCTTGAAAAGCCTTCAGGCTGGTAATAGAAAAAACCCCTAACAGGAGATGAACAGGGCTGAATGGACAAGTGGGATGGAGAGAAAAAACCCCTAACAGGAGATGAACAGGGCTGAATGGACAAGTGGGATGGAGAGAAAAAACCCCTAACAGGAGATGAACAGGGCTGAATGGACAAGTGGGATGGAGAGAAAAAACCCCTAACAGGAGATGAACAGGGCTGAATGGACAAGTGGGATGGGCTTGCAGAGATACAGCACTCACCCGCTCCTCAATACTCACGCTCACAAAGCTATGGAGATGAACAGGGCTGAATGGACAAGCAGGATGGAGAGAAAAAACCCCTAACAGGAGATGAACAGGGCTGAATGGACAAGTGGGATGGAGAGAAAAAACCCCTAACAGGAGATGAACAGGGCTGAATGGACAAGCAGGATGGAGAGAAAAAACCCCTAACAGGAGATGAACAGGGCTGAATGGACAAGCAGGATGGAGAGAAAAAACCCCTAACAGGAGATGAACAGGGCTGAATGGACAAGCGGGATGGGCTTGCAGAGATACAGCACTCACCCGCTCCTCAATACTCACGCTCACAAAGCTATTTTATACAGCTTCCTACATGCATATAGCACATGCAATGAGATGGTTCCTTTTTGTGGATGTAAAATGGGAAACTGAATGAAAAAAAGGTGGAAGTGGCTGTATGGACCCCAAAGAGAACAAACAGGTGGAGAGATGGAAAGATAAGGAGCCTAAAGCCTCTTCCAAGCTCTCCTTTGGGCTCTTGGCCATGTGAACAACATCCAATTTTCCTCTGGACCCTCATGCAAAGCCAGAACCTGCCCATCCTGCCTGCTGCACTTCACACTGGACTGGCTGATACTAAAATTTGCCAGTTCTCATGCAGCCGCTGTGGAGATGTCATCTCCCCTCTTTCCCATTGCTCTGTGGTAAGAGACAGCAGTACCACTCTCAGGCTGCCTGCAAGTGGTCTGCACCCAGCAGTGCTCAGGAAGGTCACGCTATCACTAAGAAAATCAATATTTATGACTGTCTCTTAGGCAACTCTATGATCTACAGCAGTCATCCAAACACTTCCAATGTTTATATGGGTAGTTCAGGTAAATACAATCTCTGCATGTGTTAAAAAGAAAAGGATTTGAATTTAGAAAGCCAGACTGGGCTTTACTGGCAGCCAGATGCACGTATCTGCAAGCTGCAAGATGAAGCAACTCTAAAAATGGGGCTTCTGTAGCAGAGATGGACAATATTTCTCTTCTGGGGTTACTGTCAGCGTTACATGTAATCTGCCCTGTGTTTGCCTGTGGTCTAGGGCTGTCTGTTAACAAACTATTTCAGAAAATACTTTGCACACTGAAAGCTTTGGTGACCACTGGCTGAGACCAGACACAGCAGAAAGGGCTAAGAGAGGCCACCCAGCATTGAAAGTTTAGGAGCAAGAGGAGATATCATTAGGGTGTGGACTGGCACATTAGCAAAGGCCACGCAAAAGAGGCAGGGAAACCTGAAGGCTTTTGGCTTTTCTAACCATGACCAGAACTATTATTGCTTTTTCCGCCACGGAAATCTCCTCTTTGCAATGTTAACATGGTCCTCCCTATATCACTTCCCTGCAAGATTCCCATCAGAGCTGCATCTTCCAGATGAGAGCTGGGGAACAGGATGCGTTTGACACCAAGAGAACCCACTCACTGCAGCCACGCTGCAGCCAGAGGCTGCTCTGCCTCTGCCCTGGGAGTGTGCCAGTGGACTGACTCTCCACAAGGCACAAATCCAGCACAAAAAGAGGCTGCTGTATGTGGACAGGAGCTTGAGCTCATCCAGAGAAGGTGTTATTTCTGCTGGGATTAGGCAGTGTGCATGGAAAGCCATCTGCTGGGAAGGAGCAATGTACCTGGCCTTGCGAGGATGCTCCCTCCTGCTGGCCGCTGCTCTCATCTCTCTGCTGGACTGGTTTCAGACAACTGCCTCGCATCGGCCACCACTCCACAGCAGCATCAAAATCCCATTGTTTCTAGTTCTCTCTAACATCACTTATGCATTCCCCACCCAATGAGTCTCATGTTTTCGTTCGGGTGGCCAAATGTCTACCGATCATGCTGTCCTTTACCCTGCGTACAGCCACCTCCCACCCTGCCCTCTCCACGGTCACCACAACAGGCACATCCTGACTCAGGGGACAAGTCCAAGATCAGTGTAGAGACCTGTGGCTACATTGTCACTCCTACCTCTCTGCCTCTCAGCTCATACGTAGAAAGAAGCAGAGGAGGAAGAATAATGAAACAGAAAAGAAAGGCATTGCTTGCAGGAACTGTATTGCTTCTACTCCAAATATTAAAGACAACAGCCCACAGCACTCCCCTGGGGACTTACTCCAAATCCATACACACAGACATGGACGTTTCCCGAATAAAAGCTTCCCTGCCTGGGTTCATTTCATCTCTAATAAGACTCCTACTTAAGAGCGAGTCGGAGCTAACAGAAGGCAAGGCTGGAGGCTGCAGGGCTTAATGGGATTCGGGAAGAGATGGGGGATGCTAGTCCCTGCTGGTGTGTGCTCTGCAGCCCTCTCTCCCAGCACACCACCTCCTGCTCCCAGAGGGCAGCCAGTCTCTGCACTGGAAGGTCCTCTCCAGTATGAGTGCAAGCAGGCTGGGGCTGTGCACACACATCTCAACCCTCGGGAAGAGAGAGAGGAGCAAGCACCAGTGGCAGCACTTAACGCAGGGTAATGTCATGCCAAACAAAACTGAGTATTTAGCTCTCTTCCTGCAAGAGAGCAGCGTGACCTTTCCTGGGTGCCTGGAGACACTTAGCACTGCACGGTTTGGATAAAGAGGGTTTGCAGAAAGGGAAAACAACAACAAACAAAGAACACCACACAGGTCTGCCCCGACAAAACCTCGCACCTAAGGCAGAGGAGCAGCCGACGAATTTCATGCCTTGATGCAAAGACTGCATTTAAATAACATAGAGCACCACATTTCCCTCCTGATTCCACTATGTTGCTCCTTAAAAGAAATCCACCTGGTGAAATCCATATGGTTAACCTGGCAGGGAGAACATGCCTCTGAGATTTCACTGAGCTAATGGGCGCCAACAACGTTACCTGTATCTTGGAGGACAGCGCGCCCGCCCATCCCAGTATTTCTCTAATAAAAGGTCAGCCCATTATATGGCATCTATTTGCAGAATTAAGAGCCTCTCTCCAGCACTAAATGCTTACTTTAAATTTGGAATTACTGTAATTAAAGTTACATTGTGCTCGGACTGGTGCCAATCACTGCAGAGCTGCAGGCACGACCTGCCATTCCCCACACCGTGCGCCTGGGCGTCCCACTCCATTAGCTCCTGGGAATTAGCTGTCATTAACGAAGAGATGCGCACTCCTTCGTGTTGTCAAACCGCAATCAAGCGGGTCACAGGTGAAGAATAAATACTTTCAGAACAAGCCCAATTACACCATTTACATTTCATTACAGAACCTGTTTAATCCACTGATGGGCTCCCAAGTTCTTCTGCCTAATAAAGAGCATTTCAGAGGAATTAATAGGCCCTGCAAAACATGCTAATTACACTCTTTTGCATTGCATTTGCAATATTGATTTTAAAGTTGCCAATTCCCCCTCCACCCTCCCTTCCCCGCCCCAAAGCCTTAACTTTCAGCAAAGTACACTCAAACCGACCTAATTACTGGTCAGTTTAGAAGCTAATGGATCTCTCTTGTCAAAGCTTGGTTCCAGCGAAGGCCAACATACAGGGAGGGATTTTCATGTCCATAACTTGTGCAAGTTCCTTCAGACGACCACTGGAAACAGCTGCTGAATAGCAATTACAGGCAGAGAGCAGGCATCAGCAGAGACTTTGCCATAGCAACGAGCCTAGCTGGACCCGCTCCCCAAAGACGCCTCCTCCTCCTCCCAAAGACCACAGCAGCGGAACGGGTACGATGACAACACAACCACTGCAATCTCATTTTGATTTGAAACTGAAGCTATTTGATGCTCTCCTGGGCACTGAACTGTTTAAAAAACAAAAGGAAAGTTTATTTCAAATTGCGGGCCTCAGCTAAACCATTCGGAAGAGAGGAACAAATCAGACGCGCTCGTGAAACACACCGTCTGGCTATTTATTCTCCCTGCCCATTTCGCCCAGCTCCTGCTACTGGCTTTTTGTTGTCATCCTCCTCTACACGCTCACTCTGCCCTCCCCTCCGCTGCTCTGAAAACCGGTTTCTTTATTCACTGTGTTTCCTTTCCAACCTCAGACTTTCTGCATTGGCTTGGTGGCTGTCATCACTGTGGTTTCATCCAAAGCTTATTGACAGCTAAAAACACCTGGAGGAGGAGACGGAGAGACGGCCAGCAGCGCTTGTGGTGTCCTTCCACAGCACCTGCAGATTGGTTAAACAGAGCCAGCAATAAAGGGCAACCACCTGCCATGTCTAATCCCTTTGCTAACAACAAAGCAAGAAAGAAAAGCCAAAAGCAGCCACTCCTGGGTATCAGAAGATGGTGAGGTACAGAGCAGCCATGAGCTCAAGCGACAGGGCGAAAGGAGACACAGTCACGTCGGGGGGAACCGCAATACAAATGGGTGTCCCAGATGGCTGTTCTGTGAAATGGGACACGGCCTCAAGGAATGCAACAGAAAGGGCTGATTTCTACTCCTGCGTCTACTCCTGCCCTCAGAAGCTTTCCCCAGCAGTAACACAGCTTTCTAAGGGAATGGATGTGGAAGCAGATGTCCAGACATGGACATAAGGAGCAGTCAAAGTTTAATGAAGACAAAACCTAGTGACTGCCCAGCTGTACTGTCTCTTCACCAGGAATTTGGGCAGATAAAAAAGACTATGTTTCCAAATGCACTGAAAAACAGCACAAATAGAAACTCACGCCAAGGATTTAACCTCAGTGTATGTAGTTTACGTGAATGCTCATCCAGAAGCAAGTTACCTCACCAGTCAAAACCATTTGTGTTAACCCACTCATCCATGTAACCCTCTTTCTGCAGTCAAGAGCAGGTGCTCCTCAGTGCCCCAGGTAACCCCCAGGTTCAGCGGCCTTCCACCGTCTGGTCAAAGAAACAGCCCACAAGTCACCTTGTATGCTCTTTGCACAGCACGAGAAGCCTCCACCCCTGCATGCCCACACTTCTCTCGTGGCCTTTAACAACAACATCTGGCATGAGGAGGCAGCTGTGGCAGCAACACATGCAATAGGCATCCAAGACACGTAGGAAGGTTGGCTGGCATCTTGTAACATTTTGTAACATGATTATCACGTGTGTGGAATTTCTTTTGCCTCTCAGAGATTCTGGAGGGATTTACAAACTTAAAATTCTACAAATAATACCATGGGATTTCTCTCCCCTCATAAGCACCAAACTGGGTTAGTTATTTTCTAGAAAACATTGTGAAGTATCATATTATTAATCACAGAGCCCCTGCTTAACACCACCTACCAACACTGGCACAGACTGGAAAGGAGATATAAATATCAACCATGTTTTGTTAAACTTGTAGGAGTGGGGTACAATGTAATTACATTAATATTTGTCAAGAATTAGCCTTACTCTCATAAAAAGGCCACAAGAAATCAAATCCTACAAGCAGTTCCAGGTCTCTTCCGCAGGGCAGACCCTTAGGCAATGCAACATCTCTTGACAGCATGCTATGCCCATGGCTGCCTCAGACAAGGGTGCTTTTTAAAGCAAAACCTTCTGACAACCCTTTACTTCAGGTTTTCCAGGGCAGGGTTAAGCCAGCCTGGTCCTGCAGAGTTTGCAGCAGTAGCAAAGATCACAGTACAAGGAGAGTTTGCAACAGAACAGCTAAGAAGGTCTCTAATTCAAAGTGATCGAAAAGCAAATTGAGAAAAAGATATAGTCAACTATTTGAAGCTTAGCTCCTCTTAATCATCCACAGAAAGCAACAGCTCACTCTTGCCATCTCATTGCACAGGTAGGATTAAAGACAGACAGGAGATTTCTACCCTGTAGTTACAATGATTAATGTTTCTAAACAGACGTACACTTTGAAAGCACTATTACAGGAAAAAGAAAAGTTGTTTCTTCACATTCTCAACCCACTATCTTCCCTGGGCCTCAAGCCAGTGCCTGAAGAATGAGGAATGCTATTTAAAGAGGTATCTTGAATTGCAAGGGTTGGTAACGAACGTGACTTGCCTCTTTGCTTAAAATCAGGGGCAAATGACAGAGGCACAGGTGAGTGCTCTGCTGAGCACCCTGTCCTCACTCAAACCTGGAGGAGGAAGACTGGCGATATGCTTCTGACACCTGTCTCTCCATCCCAGTTTCCCTGGCGGCATGAGAACAAACTTCACTCCTTCATTGCCAGCAAAGAAACGGGAGCTGCTCTGCACAAGGTACCTTTCCTGTCTGCTGCTGTCAAGGAAGATGCAAGATTATTCCACTGAATTCAAAGACCAAGACACATCGGTTTTCACTTTTTATACAAGCTATGAGGCTATATAAAGCTGACATAACACATATCCTACAGAGGATCATGCTGGGAAAAGAACAGGCATGAGCTTCCATGAAGTCGATGTTCCTTTCTCATTAGTTGCTGCAATTCTTCTGAGAACTCCTGCCAGAGCAGGGTTGCTCCATGTGTGCTAGCTCCTTCCTACAAGACGTGGGAAATCAGTTGGAATAAGTTCTTGCAAAACCACCATGAGATCTGCATGGGCATGGTGGGCAGCTCTCAGTCCCTATCATATCCCACCATGCCCCAACATAATTTAAATAGTTCACCGGGGGAAATAAGAGGAGAACAACAACCGTAGTTTTGGTTTCCCACTTAGTCTCGGAACACTGTTGTTGTGAGCTGTTGCTGTAAAACCTCTCAGAAACAACTCCAGTGTGACCTCCTCCAACCAGGGCTTCCTGCTATCATGAACCCTGCAGAAGAGCAAGCTGTGTCCTGCCCATAAGGCAGACAGACAACCGTCTGTGGTCTAATTAGAAAAGACATGTTTCCCACATTCTCTGTAAAGCTGCCTCAGCCTACAACTAAGGACAAATAAATAACGGTCAGGGCTAATAAGACCAGAATCATAGAAAAGGGGAAAAAAATTGGAAAGAAATTGGATCTACTCAAATCTCGTTTACGTGATCATGAAGAACGCGTGGTTACAACTGTGAAGACAAACAAAATCAGCTATGGTTGAGCCAATTCCTCTTCAGCAGACTCAGATACGCTCCACCCTTAAGAGACTGTGCCAACCCTCAGCATTTTTCTGCATTTCCAAACTAGTAAGAGGCACGGACTGCCACAGGTGATTAATTGGAGCACTTGAGCAGCGCAGAAGGAACGTTCTCTATTATGACGTGCCAGAGAACCATAAGAGGACATGAGGAGATAACCAGTATGGGGAGCTGAAAAGAACAACCCAGGAATGGTGAGGATGGCAAGGCTGACACACACCACAGGGCTGGCCATATCAGAGATCTGCTTATGCTGTTCTTGGGGTAAAAAGTGTAGTAGGGATGATGTCTAGAAGTTTTGTGTGCATTACCTGTGTAGATCACAGGCAGTCATTACAAAAATCCTGAAGCTAGAGCCCTCCAATTTTGCACCCCGTCTCTCCATACCCCCATAGGGAGGAATCCACCAACTCCAGGCACTCTTTAGACCTTCTCCACCAGCTGGTTGTGTTGCTGGCAACCTACATCATACAATTTTACGAAGCAAGTTCCTCGGCCTGTTGCTGTGGTTGAGAAAAATGTAAAAATCTACATTATGTAGAAAGGATTAATCCCAAATGACAGCTTCCAACAGAAAACATGAAGAACAAGTTGGATATACCCAAATTGCCTCAGTCCAGTCCCTCAATTCCTTCCTTAACCACTGAATGACCATTCAGGCATCTGTTCAGAATTAATTTTCACTAACCTCTTTCACCTTTCTGCTCACAGACCCGAGGCAGGGCCTGGCCCCTGGACGTCTGCAGGGCATCGGACCAGTTCGCTCCTGCCAGGATCCTGCCCCTGCCAAGTGACAGGGGAGCGGGCACTGGGACAAAGCAGTGCCAGCTCCCTCCTGTCAGGAGTACTGGGTGTCAAATGCCACTCTCTGGGTACAACCAAGCACCTGACAGAAACACTGGTGTTTCCAGCACTCTGTGTGAGAAGAAAACAGGGGCTGGACTGGAGACCAGGAGGCTGCTCAGAGCTTTTCCCACAGGAACAGTGACAGTGGCAACCACCATATGGGATGAGACATGAAGCAACTTTTCCTCAGCCTTGCTGATTGAACACGACTAACCAGGCTGAACATGGGGCCTGTCTGCTGGCCTCTCCGATCACAGGCTACGTAACCAAAAATCTTTGCCCGTGAGCTGGCAGGACTACGGGCATGTAGAGTGGGGAGGAAGCACCATCCTCTGCTTGGTCCCTTCAGTGCTGCTCCGAAGGAAACTGCTTCAGCTTTGTCCTGGAGGGATCAGTCTCTGGAAACAGCGAGGCAGCACCATGTGTTGCTGCTGCCTCAGATTACTAATCAGCCTGAAATATGCATCATTTGAATCAGAAATGTACTTATTTATTCTAAACTTCTCAGCACTGGAGAGACTTCAAAAGACTGTCCTCACAAGTAGCTGCTCAGCTCTAGTGGACCACTGGATATCTCCTGCTCATGGCTGCAGTGTTTGAAAGAAGCAGAAACCTCATTGCAAGGCTGTAGAGCCCTGGCTGAGCAGAGGTCAATGAGAGAGCTCCAGGCGATGGAGATAGCTTCGCTCTGCCTCAGCTTCTGCTTTTGAGAAAGGTGGCCAAGAGGAGCTGTTTCAGAGCCATTCCCATGGTCTGCCACTGCATGAAGGCGGCAGCCTT
The DNA here is from genome assembly GCF_000710305.1 of Buceros rhinoceros silvestris. NCBI lineage: Eukaryota > Metazoa > Chordata > Aves > Bucerotiformes > Bucerotidae > Buceros > Buceros rhinoceros. Next base: position 6,670 of record NW_010395819.1, on the reverse strand, counting down.
GGGGAGGCATGGGAACATGACCTCAGGAGACACAATCCCGTTAACATGCACTTCATTTCACTCCAAAGCCTGGCTCAGCACCAAACCATGAGCTCCAAACTCTTCAGCTTTTGCCCCCTCCAACCTGTGGGTGCATCAAAGTATCATCCAGAAGCTTGGCAGCTCAGAAAGTAGATATCCACCACGGAGAAGGGGCAAGATGCACCAAGGTAGCAGATTACAGCAAGAGCCCTAACCTAGACTTTGGGTAACTGCAGCTTGGTCACCATGACATCTTTGCATCCTTGCCCCATGCTGATGCAGCTGGTTAGGGTCTCTGTCCGTGCCAGATACACTGATTGCTTTCTGCAAACAGCTTATCTGCAGAGAACTGGACTAAGCCCAAACTCATTTCACCTGGGTCACTGACCAAGAAGGCAGGACATAATGACTTCTCATCTTTATCTGCATGGGCTGGATCCAAACCACTGGTCTATAGCACCACTGAAACTCCCCAGTTTCACCCCATCTCCTCAGCTAAGGACGTCTCCTCCCCACTGACACCGCCCTAGTGACTGTGTCAGAACCACAGAGCTATTTCTCTGCAGTGCTTAAAGGAAAGTGCCCCTTTCACAGCCCTGCCACGTGAGTCAGCTATTCCCCTGAATCCAAACCACCCTGTCTGCAGGAGCCGGTTGGGAAAGACAAAACCAGAAAGACAAAAAGAGTTGTGTCCTAAATAAAAACATGTCTAAACGCTTGCCAAAAAAAAAAAAAAAGAGAAAAGGAAAGAGGAAAACCACATTTAGCTTTGTAAGGCAATAACAAGCACAGCAATATGCAGCTTCAAGACTGCACAGCCAGGTCAGAAAACCCTCCAGAGAGAAAGAACTAGGCCACAAAACTCTTGATATTAGCTGCTAGAATCTGACTGTATTACCCAAAATTTGTGGGTGAGGCCCCTCTGAAGGCTGAGCCAGCTGGTTGCTTTCCTTTGCACAGGTATTTACATGTTGATGGGCTGTGGGAAGCAGCTCTGAACTCTCTGAGAGAAAGACAAGATAGGACCAGGACGCCAAGCGCTGCCGGCGATGCCTCCACCTTCCCGGAGTTGACAGCCCGCGCTGCATCTGCGTGAGAGGCGCCCATTGATCTGACAGCCAGCATCAGGCTGCCGGCCCAAAGAGGATCCCTGAGCTTATTTGTGCAGAATCTGGAAATCTGGAGAACAGCAATCCATACTCTGCTCGCTCTCGGATCTGCTGACGCCCATGGTACAGGCGCTTGCTGCTGGCCTGTTATCTCTGCCTCTAAAACGCGCGCTACAACTCCAGTGTAGTGAGAGACAGCTTTGGCAGACAATTATATGGAGAAAAACTCTTTGAGGTTATTTGTCCCTACCCTCCTCACGGGAAATCGTTTCAATATTATAAGCAACATCATTGCTAAAGGGAACATGCAAAAACCTGGAAAATGCATCATTGTATCAACAGAAGCAAGGTCGTCCAAACCCAGAAATGACTACATTCAATATTAACATCTCCCTTTCGCCAAGCAGGGTTTGAACCG
>NW_010395819.1:0-5033 GCF_000710305.1 Buceros rhinoceros silvestris | reverse complement strand
CCGCTCGGTAATCATCCACTCCCCAGGGAAACGTCTTCCAGTAACTTTGACGTGAATTAATTAGGTTTGCACAGCTAGTAAGTGCCATCTGCCTGCCACAGCACTGCCGGAGCCTCCACGGAACGGGAGAGGATGGGCCGGCTCATCTCACACCACCAGCTGTACCGGCACCAGCTCCTGCAACCTCCGGTGCTCCACAAACCCCAGTCTGACCAGGCACCTGGCAAAGGGAACAACTCGCCTCCTTTCTGACACATGCAACCGTCTCATTTGAGCCCTGGTTTATTCTTGTTTCCAGGAACTCCATTTGTTTCTGCTGTTCCAGCCCCAAGCCTTCATGTACAATGGTTTAATGAGGTCCATCCCACTGATAAAAAGGGCACATCAACCACACTGCTCCATCTAGTTCTACTTGGAGCATCCAAGATCTGCTTTTCAAAGAGTTTGAGAGGACCTTTTAAGATCCAGCCCTAACTGGCAAAGAGTGTCCATTTCTGGACTGGCCCCGGCAATCCAACCAGCGAAGGTGTTTAAGGACAGGATGTGCAATACTGGAAAACAAAATTACTTTGAAAAAATTCCTCCTTGCTTATTTGCTATATAATGACAGAAGAGCTGATGCTAAGCACAGCTCTAGCGTGTTCAGAAGGACAGTCCTTATGTCAAGATGTCCCATTTTTCCTTCTCATCCACTTAAACACATCCCACTTACTGGTCCCCACCCTGGCAACACATCCAAAGGCTCCTTCTCCAGCAGTGCAAAGGCAGCAAAATTCCCAGTACTGCACAACCAGGTATGCTGGTGTCTGGTTTTTGTCTCTCATTAATAAATAACCTGAATTTTGCCCTTCTCTCTCATTGGAGGCAAGGACACATTGCTGCGTTGTCTTGCCCTTGTAAATATTTGCTGTTGAAAACCATCTGCAGTGTAAAACTTTCTAAAGAAAGGGGAGAGAGGCTGATGCTCTGCTGTATTTGATACTATTTCGTTGTCATCCACGGTCCTTCTGTACTACTTTTATAGGTACTTTGAAAAAGACTGGATGCTATTCTGCAAGCAGAAATATAAAAAAGAAGAAAGGCAAGACGACTCAGCAAGTGAAACTCAGTTTGGGAGATACGAACTCAGTTCCTTGCTGTACCAGACTCTCTGCATGACACCTCTGCCCACCTTACACAGGGATTAAGATCCTTTCCTGTAAGGGTACAGCCACATGTCTAAACAGACACTAACAGACCCAAGGAAAACCTTGAGTGGGTTTTTCACAGTGAAGTCTGAAGGAGTGCTGTCAGTGGCAGCCTTCAGCCTTTGGCTGTCTTCCAGAGCGTCATCTAATCACACCTCGCACTCTGCCCCATCCCTTCCCACCATGAACTTCCATATAATAACTAAAAAATGTGACAAGCCTAACTTTAATCATGTTCTAACCCGGGTTGGTATCATTAATCTCGCAGCCACTGATGGGTAATTTAATTAGGGTGCATTTGTAATGAATTACAATCATCATTTGGCGCTATTGTTCCTAACATGAGCAGAGGGGAGTCAGAAAACTGGCATAGTTGATCTTCTTAATTACACTCACGCAGTACACAAGCCATTCCCAGACCCGGCCTTCTATTGCTGGTTTTATAGATTAAGGAACACAAGCACCAGGGACCCCCCACATCGAGCCTGGCAAACATCTCGGAGCGTGCTCCCCACCAGCAATCAGGGACTAGCAGGTCTGCAGAACAGGACCTGTGATGGAGGAGGTGCCAAACTCTAAGCAAGCAGCTCAGAGCTGAAGCAGGGAGAGAAATACAAAGTCAGGACAGAAACTGTGCTGCTTAGTTCTCTTTCTGACCACCTGTGAACATCTGATAAAGATCTTAAGGTACAGCCAGATGCTCAACATGAGTAAAGAGGCATACTGTAAGTCCAGATGTATCTCATCTAAAGGCCTGGATTTATTAAAACACACTCACTTGATGATGGTTGCACAGCCACACCGAAGCTATAGGCACGCGAAAGGCCGCAGTCACTAATGACATCCCAATGGAAGGAGAATAATATACTCCAGAGCTTTAAATCCATCTGTACCAGACAGTATCAGAAATTTCCAGCCAAAAATGTTTGTCTCCAGTCAGCTCCTTCGCTGCTCTGTGCAGGATACACGGCAGCAAGCGCATGTATTTATTTCAGACATGACTTCAGTCTGCAAAATAGGAGCAATCTGTTGTTGTGGCTGAGAGCCAACCCAGCTCCTCGGTATCTCCGTGCAGAATACACAGACTTCGCCGCAGACGCTGTGTTGCGCATTCCACTTCTGACGGCCAGGCCAGCCTGCTTTTGAACTGCTGCTCAGCTTTTGTTGGTCTCAATCGTGTATTTTATATAAAACACAAAGGCTCTTACGCATAGGAGCAAAGGAAAGCAAGCCCTATATATCTCCTCTCCGGGAATTTTGGACATCGGTCTCTACTCAGAGGAATATCTGGGTTTCTAGACCTCAGTGTAAGCAGGAGGAAGGGCTATCCCCCAGCTGAGACACCCCAGTTCTGGCGCATTCCTACAGGGAGGCAGAAGCTGGCCAGATCTTTAAGAGCAGAAGAGAAAAATCAAACCCTGGGTTCCCATGGCCTGGGTCAGTGTCTTAAAGGCAACATGACCTTGTCTCTCCCCTCCTCGAACTTATTCACTGAGGCTTCACAGCAAGTCTATATGAATTGACTAGAAGTGTCCCAAAGGGCTTTTCCCCAGTTAATTTTGACAGATACCATGGACTCCTTTCTACACGCATGGAATTTGCCCTCAAATCAAAGGATTCCCGGCAAGGCAAACCACGGGCTTTTGGCAAACCTTTTCTTTAAATAAGGGCTTGAAAAGGAGCTGATCGATTTGGACTGGCAAGGCATGCCCCTGCACCAGCAGAACGAACAAGAAAAAATCATTAAATACATGTGCAAATCTTCTGTGGCAGTGTAATATGGTAATGGAAATAATTCTATATGGCTCAGGGCAGAGGATAACCACACCTCTGTGATTTGAATTATCAAAGGCATCAGATAAACTACTGGACAGTAGCAAACCAAAACCAGAGAACAGTCTGGAATATACAATAATGAAACTTTTTTAATTGGTGGCTTATACTGATCTGAAATATCGTGCACTTTATTTAAGATAAGCCCAGGAGAGCACTGAAAAACACTAGAGAGACAAAGAAAAAGGCTTTCATAAAAAAAAAAAAACAGAATTTCTGAGAAATCTGTACGAAGGGTCAAAAACAAGAGGCTCATAAAAGAGGTCTATAAAATACCGAGATTATAATAAAGGAAGAAAGAGCACTGCTATTTGTTCTGGAAGAGGACAATAGGAGACAACTCAACTGAAAAAATAAAATTTAAGGACTTTAATTTTCACGCAACTTATGTGTTAATCAACCTGTGCAACCACTGTTGTAGGGGAGCAGAAGCACAGAATTTAATGAAAAACAGAACCGACAACTTCCCACTTCCTAAATGGTATTTCTGCCATTTCCACTTCGCTTTCGAGAACGGGATGTGGTCAAAAGAACCCCCCTGTTAATCCCATTATTAACAATGCAGTACTGATCAGCATTTGGAGAACAACTTCTGTGGCAGCACTCACAGCTGGTAGCTCAGGTGAAACGCTGCGGAGATACTCTTCCTGGGCAAGGTCCTGCCCGCCCTGCTTTAAGAGCAGGTCAGGACAAGGATGGTGTCCTGTCCCTGCCTTCCCCACGGCCGGGCACAAAGTGCAGCTGCAGGTGGGGACGGAGCACAGTGGGGAGGTGTGTCAACACATCCCTCGGTTAACTTCATCAACCCCTTCCTGTCACAGCGCACCTACAGACCGGGACGCTGCCCAGCCAGAGACACGCTGCAGCTCAACACAGTTTCAGGCAGACTTGTTACCTGTTCCCATCCCCTGCCATTATAAAAGCTGAAAAATACAAGGGAAAAAAATTCTATTTATTGTCGGGCTGCTCGCCAAATGCAGAGTCAGCATTTCTGATACGTACAATCAGCATTTCTTTGTCCGTCACTTTTCTCAACCTGCTTTCACCTACCAAGTGAAAATGATAAAACCCTTTTTTTTTTCCCCAGCAAAATGAATGTAAAGCCACTTCAAATTAGTGGAGGGATGCATGTGCAGGTACAGCTCAGCTGCACTTGACGATAACAGGGTTACAGGCTGGCACTGTCACTCCTGGGCTGCAGAACCTCTGTTGCAGCCGCAGCTCTAAGCCCTATGAGTTTCCTCTGCTCTCGAAATCCTGACTTTTGAGAGCTGACATCACTCAATCCTTCTCTCTGCTGCAACTGATGGATTTCAGGGATGCACTGGTAAAAGCACAGAGTGCTCATGAGATGTGCCATCCCAAGTGTAATGTTCCCTTTGTAAATAAATCTTGGCCACCACCCAGTCTGGGTGGGATGACTGGGAAGCAGCTGATATTTGAAATCTCAGCCATAGCATGAAAAAAGTCTTTAATGAACTGTGCGTCTGAGGAAAAAAAAAGAATTGGCTGCGAAATAACAAGTGAAAACCATTGGAAAAATAAGCAAGGCATATGCAGGAGGAATGTCCATTAGAGCGCTAGCTGTGCAGTTAAAGATGGATGTGGTAAACCCGTGTGCAAGCAGTTCACGGTGCTGCTGTGACCCACAGCCCCATTAGCTCTGGAGCAAGGGTAAGCTGATTAGCTCGGGAGAAGGATGATGGCAGAACTCATCAGCTAAGCTTGTTAGCTGCCACGCAAAGTTGGTGTACCTTGGAAGCTTTGCAAAGTGATTAGCTTGGGGTGGGAGGAGGCAGCAGAGCCTGTTACAGTAGATGAATAACCCAAAGCAGCCACTGCGTGGGCAGGAGCTCTGCGTACAGATCGGCTGCCTGGGCTCTGGCTGCCTGGCAAAGCTGGGCAGAGGGGGTCTGCCTCGGTTGGGGCGTGGGGGAAAAGACAGCCGTTCCAGGCTGCTGCGTGCCTGCAGCCTGCCAAGCCTGTGTCTTCGCTCAAACCAAAGTCCTGCGC
>NW_010395818.1:13066-16492 GCF_000710305.1 Buceros rhinoceros silvestris | reverse complement strand
CGTTCCACCAGCACCCACACGGGGACACTGCAGCACCGATCTCCGAGACAAGCCCCGCTGTGCGCTACGGAGGAGAGGAAACACAACTTCTGTCACACCCCACCCGCCAAAGAAACGGTTGCAAGGATAAAGCTGGCCTTGGGCTCTTAGGCGAGTGCCGTGACACTTTGCACGTTCCACCAGCACCCACACGGGGACACTGCAGCACCGATCTCCGAGACAAGCCCCGCTGTGCGCTACGGAGGAGAGGAAACACAACTTCTGTCACACCCCACCCGCCAAAGAAACGGTTGCAAGGATAAAGCTGGCCTTGGGCTCTTAGGCGAGTGCCGTGACACTTTGCAGACGCAGCCACTTTGGTGGCTGCCTCGCAGCCCAAGCTGTGAGCCCACGGCTGTCCCCGGCTGCCAGGTGAACCCGTGATGGAGCGTAGCGTTCGTCTGCAGCTGCCTTGTGATAACGGGGCTGGTGCCAGCACCATCTCCTGACCTGCCTGCTCCTGCCCATCTGTTGTCCTGTCTGGGAAATTGGGCTGTTTCTAGATACAAAGCATCTTCCTTTGCGTCTGGGCAGCAAAGATTTCAAAGTTCCTGTTCAAAAGGGATGAAAATGTTTTCCTGTCTTTCTCTGTATAAAAATTTAGATTGTGGGGCATGAGCTGCCTGCCCAGTTTGTCTCCAAACTTGTTTTGTTCACTCACTATGGACTCTCTTCAGACCGTGTTATGTTTACCCGTTCTCTTCAAACAGACTTTGAAGAACAATAAAGAAAGAGTTCCTGGGAGGCCTGATCAGCCCAGCTTTGCCAGAACCTGCACAGACCCCAAAATACACAATAGGGAGAGAGAGCGCTTATGCTTGTGTGGAGATCCATCAAATCCATTGCTGAGATGGGTAACAAAGAATAATAAGAATGTTAGACTTTGTGAACTCTAATGAGCACAAAATAAAAGAGAATAAATCTATGTGTGGAGTCTTATGGCTTTAACAGACGTTTTCACAGCCCTTTCCTCTGCCCTCAAATACAGAAAATTCTGTTCCATAACATCATGTTCAATGTCACACAAGCTTACCAGAAAATTCAGAACAATTTCTTAAAAGCTTAAAATAAATCTCAGTGAGAATGCTGTCTTAGCTACTGCTCGAAAATCCCTTCCTAAATGTGCTCGGAGTACTCCAGCAAGCTTTCAAACACAGTTCACTAGACACTGATCTGCAAAACAGACAGGGAGTGAAGTTACGCACTCTTAGCCTCGGAGTAGCCGGGTTTCAGATTAATGACCTCTGAACGCATGTAGGAAAAGCTGTTGATCGTTACAAGTAGTCTCTATGCCACAAAGGTTAAAAGAGCCTCAGAAGTCACTAACGTTTGTCAGGGCACACCAGCAGCTGCTGTCCACTCTCAAGCCCGGTGCTAGCCCCGCGGTTACGAGGCTGCATTTACTCTTGGAAGGTCCGTTGCTGCATTTCAGCTCAGTCCTGCCCATACCGACACAACTGACATACGCCAAAATGACCCTGGACCTTTGCGAATCACTGAGAGGGTTGATGAATTCTGCCTGACTTCACATCCCGTGTGTGCTTGTGTATAAATGATGCCAATATCAACAAGTCTGGATCTGAGAAGGAGGGTGCTACTGAAATTATAGGTCAGCATATGTGCGTTAGTTCCAGCCATCAGCTATCAGACCGAACACTGTTAAAGGTGGATGAGAGGAAAACAGCTCCTTGTAGTAAAACTGTTCTGTTAACATGTTAAACACCCTCAGTTACCCTCGGACACGTCCACACTCTCTGGAGACCAAGATGTTTGCGCTGGCTCTGGGTTGAGCGTTCACTGAAATAAAGGAGCGCAGGATTTAATGGGTTTTTTTAATTTCACTGGGCCGTGCCCCGAAAAACACTATGGACTCATCTCTCAGTGATGGCAAAGGGAGTTGGTGGTGCTCAACATGACAAGGAATTCTGAATTCCTTATTTCCTTCTCTCCCCCAGAACAAATATTTTAAAATAAGCTGCTCTCCCTGATGAAGCAAGTGGAAAAAGTACATTCCTGAGGCAAGACAGAAATATTTGCAAAGACAACAGCTGTTGAGCCCCCATCATTTTTAGCTTCCTTGAAATCTTTTAAATGCTTCTCTTGATAAGGAAAAAAACCTGAGTCACTCTTTGTTCTTGATCCAGAGTAGCAAGTCATTTTAGTTTGTCGATAGAGCAATCCCACTTACAGTTCTTTTTGCTAAAGCTGAGATGAAGGTTCAATCTGAAGACGTGCCTCTATTTCCAGATTTAATAATGAGTTCTGTAGAAAGAGTCTTCTGTAAAACAAACAAAGCCCAGTTATGAGTGTTTTTAAAGCTTCAGTTTTACAGCCTGCCTATGCCATCACTCAGTTGAACAATGAAAAAACAAAACCACAAAGCAAGTTAAATAATCCATGTAATTACCATGTACTTACTTTTATTTCAAGACTAGAGTCCTGTAATTCAAAACTAGACAACCCCCCTATTTCTCACTTTGGTGCTTGCTCTCTTTAATTTACTAGGAGAGGAAAGTTTTACAGGCAGAAGTAATACCCCATCTACTCAACTAAGTAGAAAAAGGACGGATTGAGAACAACTGCTTTCAGTTTAACTTAATTAATTGGACTGAGAGGAAATGAAACTGCTTCATGCTGAAAAGCAGAGGGAGATGTTAGCAAAGAGAGAAGTTAAAATCCACAGCCTGTCTGGGACAGGAGGAGGAAAGAGACTTCCTGCCCATGTGTTGGTGCATGCTCAGCTGGGGGTACTGCTTGGCACTATGAGAGCACTGCTTTTACTGAATATGCAACTTCTAATAGGCAGAAAAAATAGTTTTACTTGTCTATTCCTTCAGTCTCTGCTCAGTGTAGGAGCAGGCAGACCTGCGACAGAACATCCATTCTGCGAAACTTTTCGTTCTGCACTGTTCACGGTAGCATAATTTGAGACACACAATATGTGTTAGTCTGAGACAAGAGAGTGACAACATACTGGCTCTGCAATGCTTGCTTAATGCGACGCCGTGGGACCCACGGTGTGCTGAAATCTGAAGAGCTGTGTGATATTCTGAGTATTAGCCTTTCCAGATGCACTTCCTCTGCAAAATATCCCTATTAACCCCATGTAAAATAATCCTGAATGATGAATTAATTATGTTCTAAATTTCTGAAATTCTGCAGTACCTCTTTCTCCATGGCTTGATTTTTCTTTCATCCTAGCATTTCCAAAGATGTCAAACGTAGACACTTGATCTAGAAAAATAAGAAGCAGTCGTATCAGAGAATGTAACAATTCGACACGCAATCATTCGGTAGGGAGGCAACTGGGCCCCCTTGTTGGGATGGAAAATAACCCAGAGCTCCATCTCTGATACAGCTGAGATATAATCATAATGTTTGCTCAGC
>NW_010395818.1:3427-12944 GCF_000710305.1 Buceros rhinoceros silvestris | reverse complement strand
AGGAACAATACCAGCCTTCAGCCAGTAAGGACAGCTGCCAAAGACTTTCCAGGATTTGAGCTTAAAATTAATGACAACGAGCCATTGTTATTTTCCTAAAACTCAAGAAATGCTATGGGCAATGGATCTTGTTTGTGTTGATGGGAGCATAAACGGTCAGTGGAATGAACAAACCCCGTGCTTTACGGGGGGGTGTACCTATGGGCAGCATTTCAAGAGGCCGTGGAATCCAGAAACGGGCACGGGAGCCCAGGCAGCGTGGAGATCAGTAGTGACTCCAAAGCTTCAGTGACTCTGAAGCTAAGGCCCTCTGCATGTCGGAGGCTGAGTTCAACGTGTTGCTTCTCACCTCATGTTTCTGAAGGGTTGGAAGTGGCAGAAGAATGTTGCAGTGAGCACAGGTCAGCAGTGTGTCAAAAGACTGGGTGTCTTCAAGAGCTTGAGGTGACGTGGAAAGTCCGACCCTCGTGGGAGAGGCCAAGCCAATCTTTTTGATCTCTGGGGGTTTAAGCAAGGTTTTGGAGGTAAGCCGGTCCCTTTCTTTCACTTTGGGACGGACATCTTTCCACGCCATTGCATTTTCAGAGCTGGAAGAGGGAGCCAGGTAGGAAGAAGACTGTGGTGGATCACTGCTGAGTTTTGAAGTTGGCTGGTCAGCAAGAACTTGCGTCATCTTAGGGGCTGCGCTGCATTTATTCTGTTAAAAAGAGAGCATGCATAATGCATAAAGACTGGCATTCCACCCAGCTGTGTGGTGAGTTGTGATTTGGGACCAACATGAGTGATAGGGAGGGACACTGGACACCACCTCACAGCGATGCTTCAGCTGAGTGTATCACAGTGATAGTTTGAAGAGCCAAGACCTGCTGCTCTTTCTTACCCAATATACAGCTTTTCAGAGAAATAACCCGGCTGGAAGTTAAGCACAGACCATTCTTCTGTTCAGTTTCAAACGTGCTTACCAGGTGTTGAGAATACTGGTCGTCTGGGAATGACTTATTGCACTTATTGCCACCAGTACCTTCAGAAGCAAAAAAAAATTAGTGAGTAACACAGTATTGACACTAGTCATCTAGACTTGCTGCTCAGATCCACTTCTGGTCACTGGTTCTAGAGAAATACAGAACGCTGATTGCACTGGCTAAGAAGGAATTAGAGCTGTGACTACATTTTGCATTTGGCACCACTCAAAACCGATACACCATCCCTTCTCGCAGACTTCAGGATATTTGAGATTGCACTCTAGCCCCACGTTTTGTGGCTCAGGATGCTTTTCTTGCACCCCGCCCTAGCTAATTCTGTTTTTAGGGGGCTTTGCTCTCTACAGTTTATTTTACCAACCACTGCGCTTACTGGCATCTGTTCATTACTGGAGTCATTGACAGGATTCATGATTTTTTTTTTTTTTGTCTTGACAGACCCTGTCCAGTACCTTAGGCCTAATAAAGCTGCTCTCAACTTCAGGAAATCAAGATATGCATCACTGGCTTTATAGATGAAGTAGGAGGAAATCATAAATCATATTTTCTCCTGTGCAACAAATAGAAAAAGGCAGTTCCACTTATTTTCTGACAGAAGAAATTTCACTTCCAGGCTATAAGGGAGGCATAAAAGAACATGGCCGTGAGCTATTAGTCAGTGGAACCACTCTGGCTTTATAATAAATAGCGTAATAGAAAGCAACATTTGGCCCTTTCACTGTGGCTGGTTAAAGGACAATCCACCACCTGCCTGGATTACTGAAAACTGTAGAGAAGGCAGAAGACTTTCCATTGAGGTTTAACAGAGTTGACCCAGGCCATGACAAGGAAGAATTTTTGCTTACCTTTGGGGTAAATAAATGTCGCATTAGTGGCGGCGTCACTGGTTTGAAAGTCCACATCCTTATGATAGGACAGACCACCATTCTGACAAATATCTTTGTGTTTGTCCTGGTCTTTGTACATGATATATTTGTTACACTCCCAACACCACTCTGTTCGGCTGGCACAGGCGTTCAGGTGTTCCTCCAGCTTGTTGAAGGGCATTTCAAGCTCACAGATCTTGCATTTCATTGCTCGTTTGTGACATTCCTCAGTCTGCATGTGAGTAGAGGAAATCATTAAAAATTTTCTGTCAGTACTAAAAGAGGGTGTTGGGTGAGAGCAACGAGCGACTGTTTAAGAATGCCCTCTTAAGGGGTATCAACCCAACCAACCAGGCCCAGCTGTGTTAGGAGTTCGCCTATCTAAGCTATCTTTAATTTAGGATGCTTTAGGCAATATAAGGCAAAGATGTGATGATGTTCTGTGTCAGTACAGGTTAGCAACAGAGCACAAACTCAGCTGCCACCAGCAGGGGAAGCCTGCTGCGTCTTCACTGCTTTGGCTCCTTGAGATGGTTAGACTACAGCTAGCATGGACAGGCTGCTCTCGCTTCCCAGCCTCTGCCAATTCTTTTGTGTTACCTCCTGGAACAGACTGTCCCATCACAACTGGATGGGCAACTAGCCTGGGATATACTAGTTTACAAGGGGGAAAAGATATGCCAAAGCACTGCAGCAGTTGGGAGGTTTAAGTTTCTCCACGGTCCAGGACAGGAGTCAGGAATTTACACATTTTTGCTGTAGAACCCATTAGTGTGACTCCTGGTCGCTGGTCAAAAGAGTCAGCCTAGAAGGTAAAAAGTAGTGGACTCCATACTTACCTCATGATGCTCCAGCTGGTATTGCGGCATGCTTTGGTGACAGAGATTACATCTGACCTGCAATCAAAACAGACAGCGGTTCATTGGGACCACGGGAGCATGGTTAGTGCTTTCATCTTCAGCACAACTTCAAGCTGCGAGATGATTTTCCTCTCATTTTCATTCTGATCATTGACAGGCTTTTGGTGAATTTTTGTTTCTCTGTCAGGCTTGAGCTGTATTGATGAGGTTTGGAGGAAAATAGATGTCTGATGGTTCTGCTGTCATTCTGTGTGAGGATCCAGTTCTCAGAGATGCTCATGTGAAGTGCAGAGTGTGATGTGAAATAACGAGTGTGTATTCAAAATTCTAACTGAGGTTTAACTGAAGTATATGTCTGATATTTGGCTAGTCTAAATTATAACAGATTCTCTGAAAACACAGGAGGTGTGCTAGGTTTCTGCAGGTTTGCCACAAGAGCTACTCAAGAGTTCTGTGAAGTAACTGAAATCAATGGAATTGCTAAAACAATAAATCTAAGACAGAATAAAAAAATCATGGCTGTGTATTCATGCTTCAACATAGTACCTCTAGCTACAGGGCTGTTAACGCTGCACTACATCCTATTGCCTCACTATATGAAGAGCTGATAGATATACTCTGCCGGTTTGGTTTTGTTAAAAAAGTGCATTGATGTCGTAGCTTTATACCAGCAAGGTTTATGTGAGATCTTTCAGCCATCAGCGCGCTTGCAGTAAGCGTGGGTGAAGCCCTTCCCAAATCTTCGTCTGCGAAGCCAAGCCATGATGATGATGATGATTATGTCAGATCAGGTACTGACTGTCCTCCTCCAATCAAATCATTTCACTCGCGTGCTCTGGCTAAGTCAGAAGCACTGGGAGCATGTATCTGTACCTGATCTGCAATCTGGACTGCTGAGGAAACTGAGATACCACAGAGAAAGCTTTACTCTCTTAAGCCGAGTGTACAATAAGAACAAAAGTTGCTGTAACGAGGCCTGAAGGGTTATCAGACTTTTACAGATTTTTTTTTTTGACAAACAATTATAGAAGATCAAATCTACTTAGTATAGTGCACAGCACCCTGAACACTTCAGGACTGGCAGAGTTTTTTGTTATGTGCAAGAAAACCCTGAAGAATGTGTATCATTCCTCACCTGCTTGTGTGCTTCTGTTAGATGGTCTTTCATATCCTTTTGGGCAACTGGTTCATCACATTCTGGACAGAGAGTGAGAAACCGCAAGCAATGGGCCTCATGGAGGGAGAAATTGGCAGCAGCGACATCTCGTTTACTGTGGAGCACAGAAATGGGAAAGAGAGAAGAGTAAATGAACTGGTGTGGTGGGTGGGCCCTGGGCAGCAGCCAAGCCCCCAGGCAGCTGCTCACTCACCACCACCCCACCACACACACACAGGGGAACAGGGAGGGGGGAAAATAGGAAGAACAGAAGTGAGAAAATTAGTAGGTTGTGATAAATACAGCTTAATACTTGAAGGAAAGGGGCGGGGAAACAAGTGAAGCAAACAACACCGCTCATCACCTCCCACGGGCAAATCTATGTTCAAGCAGTCTTTGAACAAAAAGCCACCTTGGGAGAAAAAACCCAACACCCCAATCCAGTTCTTCCTCTAAAGCAGTTTGTATTCCTGAGCATGAGGTCCTACAGTGTGGACTAGCTCTTTGGTCGGCCTGGGTCAGCTGTCCAGGCTGTGTCCCCTCCCAGACTCTTGCTCACTCCCAGCTTACTCACTGCAGGGGGGGTGAGTGGGGAAAACAAGTAAAACCTTCACACTGCGCAAGCAGTGTTCAGCAAAAGCCAAAACACTGGTGTGTTATTAAGGCTGTTGTACCACAAATACAAAACACCGCACCACAGCGGCTGCTATGAAGAAAATTAACTCCATCCCAGCCAGACCCAGTACAGCTGGTTACAATTCAACTAGTTTGTCCCTACGAACTAGAAAGAATTGTCTTTCTAGTTTCTCTTAATGAAAGAATTAGAGATGGATCCTGTAACTCATCCGGTTCTGCCATATCACCAGGAATACTTCTGAAAGGGACTGGGCAGCTGCTAGAGGCTCCTGGTGTGTTTGTTCAACAATTGTTTCAGGAAAACTGTTTACATTGTTTACACATGAGGAAAGAAAAGGTAAGATGCTCCAATGAAATCTCCTTTAGATGTGAGGAGAAGCTTCTCATGCTCAAGACGGATAAGCAATGGAATGGATTTCCTGTGGGAACATGTCATCTCTGTCACCAGAACTTTTAAGAATTGGTTAGAGGCACCTATCAGAAGTTTTAGGCAAAGTAGGTCTGCCAAGGAGTCTGACCGGTGTGCAGCAACCAGTCAAAAAACCGGTCAAAGCATCCCTGACAATCTTTTCTAACATAATGCGCAGCTTCTCTTTGTGCAAGGCGCAGCACTGGTTTTCCTTTGTGACCAAGTAAAATTGAGGCTAAGCTCACGTTCCACTTTTCTACGTTTGACTCTTTTTTTAAATCACGGTGCTTCACGGTCTTTTTGTTCATATCATTTGCCCAAAGGCCTAGCTACTAGTTAAGACACACCAAGCTACAGCTACTAGTTAAGACACACCAAGCTACATTGTCCGCACGGCCCTTTCCAGCCTTCTATTCTATGAGAGATGGCTAATTACCCTGGAAAAAAGAGTATTTTATCACTTAATAGCAAGTACAGCAACAGAAAGAATCATCAGCCATGGGGAAAAACTGAGGCAGCTGCTGGGTTTGGCATGGCCCATGCACTGACTCCTCTGCCAGAAACTGCAAAATTACCCTCCTCAATATTACGTAAAAGGAGAACATGCAGCATGGGAGAGGGCTACGGCAGAAACTCTCCACAGCAAAGTAGCAGGAAAGCAGCAATCTGGAAATGTGAAAATGCATACAAAATATTTCTTTACTACTACAAATGGCTGGTGTATGCCCCTCCTGCTGTGGGGTTCTCCACTTGATACAGGAGACCTAGAGAATATTTAGGAAAACTCTAGAAAACTCTTAAAATCCCTACATTTTGTGGGGTGGGGAGGGAGAAAGATCTCTTACCAATTTTTGCAGAACTTGCTGTCCTCTGTCATTATTTTTCTTTTAATTCTTCTGGATGTCCTTTCTCCTGTGAGCAGAGAGGAAAAAAAACCGAAACTGAAAGCCTGTGTTGCAGTAACTCCACCCCAAAAAGCTGCTGAGCCAAGAATTCTTTAAAGGAGGAACAGCAGCATTGCCGGACAAGTATTAGTCACCAGTGCGAGCTCCACCCGCGGACTGGTTTGCTAGTCCTTAGAGGAATGGCCTGGTTTCAGCTGGGATAGAGTTAATTTTTTCCCCAGTAGTTTTGGATTTAGTCTGAGAATGACGTTGATAACACACCAGTGTTTTAGTTGTTGCTAAGTAGCGCTTATCCTAAGTCAAGGATTTTCCAGTTTCCCCTGCTCTGCCAGTGAGGTGGTGCAGAAGAAACTGGGAGGGACCCCAGCCGGGACAGCTGACCCGCACTAGCCAAAGGAATATTCCGTGCTGGGTGATGTCAGGCCCAGTGTATCGACTGGAGAGCGTTGGTCGGGAGGGGCCGTTTGCTGCTCGGGGACGGGCTGAGCATTGGTCAGCGGGTGGTGAGCAAGTGTGCATCACAAACCCACCTTGGCCTCCCTGGGGCAATGCTGCCCTGCTCAGACAAAGCCAGCCAGCTAGTGGAGAGGCAACACCTACCCAACACCTCATGGGGAGGAACCCAGCTTTGGTCCTCCAGCCGAGCCCCACCGAGCCCCACAAGACGGCTGCTCAGCCTCGCCTCAGCAGCCTCTCAGGCCCTGCTGTTTCCTCAGCGACCCTCAGAGCAGTTCAGGGCATCTCAGTACGTGCAAGATGAAATCTCCAGCCTGCACTTACACACTCTGCCTTTTCTCCCCGGTGATACCCTGTCATGGTTGGGACTGACGGACAGCACTAGAGACCCCAGGGGCAGCAGGACACTGGACCTCAGCTGGAGGTCATACAGCTCTACATTTTTTCATAAGGAACCATAAAAGAAATGTAAGTTAGGGAGAAAAAGGAGCCGAACTTCACGTTTTCATTTCAGTGATGGTACCAGTACCCTCAGGATTCCCTGATGGGAGGCCTAGTGTTTCTGGTAGCTGCTACGGCAACTCATCCCTTACAGCAGAACAACACAAGCAGCGCTCCTCTGATGTGGAAGACCCTGCCTGGTGTGGAACAATGAGATACTGGAGAGGCAAAAAAATGAGCTGAGCTACTTAGTCTGTAAAATGGGGACAATAATATTAATTATTCTACTTTACAGAGGTATTGGCAAGAATCATTCAGCAGTATTTGCATAATGCATTGTGATGCCGTACACAACAAATGTCCCAGATGTTACTCAGACATTGGTGTGGTTCATTTCCCATCCAAACAAGCCCCTTCTGTCCCCCATTTTTCTCTGGGAAAAATAAAAGAGGGAGAAGAAAAAGAAAGCCCAATAAGCCATTATTTAGACCTCGGAATAATGAGTGTTTATCTGGATATTGTAACACAAATTATGTAATGAAGCAGAGAAAAGGCTTTTGAACAAATATGTTAATGAGATGGCAGCTAAGGGAGAGGTTTCAGAGTTGCCAATTCTGAATCAAATTTTTAATGTGATTTTCTTTTGTTTTAGGTTGTGTGGGTTCTTTTTTTCTTTGGTAGTCATTAGCCTGTGCAACACTTGAATGTACTTTAGGGCTTCATGTAAACTATACAAGAAATAGCGATTCTAGGTCAAGAAAGCCTGATCGGCAACACAGACTGACTGAGAAAACCCCACTGACTCAAAATTCATAATGAGGTCCTTTATGTAGAAAGTTGTTGGGCACAGGGATTGTACTGAAAGGACTGTTCGTTCAGAGTCTCAAAAGCTTTTCTTGGAAAAATATCAGATGCTCCACTGGGAACTTAGTTGAAAAATACTCCTAAAGCAACATAGCGGACTAGCAATGGCTGGAAATTACTGATGGGAGGGAAATCGGAAAGAAATGAAACTGATTTTCTCTGAATGCTGGTGATAACTCCTTCATTTAAAGTCTGTGTAAACCTTCCAGTGCAAGGAAAGTATTTTACGAGAGCTCTTCTAGGCATCTTCTTAAGCCAAGCATCACACAGAGGTAAGTTCTGAGCTGGCTGGCTTTTAAATGCAACTTTCAAAAGCATGGGTAGAAGTCACTTCTTTTTCTAAGTCCTAGAATGTCTTAGGGTCGGCTCTTTTCATTTTTGTTTCTTAGTGTGAAGTATGATAGATCTTACAGTCCTTGTTTAGTATTGTTAAAACAATTTGTACCTCGGGGTGCTGCACGGAGCCTGCAACATGAAAGAACTTTAAAAAGCATGTGAGGAGAGCTTTTGTCTTGAGAGGCAGTATCTGCTTTCTAGGTCAAATGGACTACTTTAAAAGAGGCAAACTGTAACTCGTGTGCTTGGACAGCATTTGAATTAGAGGCAGAAAACAGGTATCTCTGTAAGTAAAGGAATCAACTATTGCCTGTAAAGCTTCCTGCCACAGACCATTCCTGCCCAGCCATAACTGGAGTAACTGGGATAATTAGCTTATAGTGAATACGATATATCAGAAAAGCAGCTTCTTGGGAATTACCTAAACTATACTTAAATCTTTATTTTCCAATCTTTCCACCTGGACTGATGACCCTGAAATTCCTATTTTCCAAGAGGACTTGATGTCTAGTACCTTTCTACTAACCCAAATAATGCAGGTCAGCCTTTGTCAACTAGTCTTCAGCAGCGTCCCATCTGGGAGCGGAACTCTCTGTGGTGGCTCACACCACTGAATCTGGTACAAAAGGGAAGGCTACGAGACTGTGTGCGGTTTGATAACGCTGTCAAGCTCACCTATGAACTTGCCATTTTGAAAGGTGTGACTATTTCTGTCCCAGCTGCTACTGTTCCGAGCCATAAGTCTCCCGAGCTGGCTCTGGTGCTCACTGAACGCTTCACTGAACCTATTCATCTCACTAGCTCGGCGGAAAAATGTTCTACTTTCTTTGTCAAGTTAAACTCCAGCAGGCCCCAGAGCCACCAGCTAAGAAATGGCAAGAAAGTCAGGACAGGTCAGTGGCAGCGAGCCATGAGGTGAGCCTGGTTCTGTTACTGCATCATAACTTTGGTTCTTGACAGGTTTTAAAATACCGGTGTTTACTGGGGCAGCACAGCAGCAAATGGGAGCAGCGAGGTCTAGTACCAGGGAAAGGGATTCGAAATGGCAAGAAAGTCAGGACAGGTCAGTGGCAGCGAGCCATGAGGTGAGCCTGGTTCTGTTACTGCATCATAACTTTGGTTCTTGACAGGTTTTAAAATACCGGTGTTTACTGGGGCAGCACAGCAGCAAATGGGAGCAGCGAGGTCTAGTACCAGGGAAAGGGGTACAAGAGACCTGATGCAGCTTCTGGTTCATGTCACCACCTATGCCTAAACCTCTTTGTAACACAAAGATTTGAGTTCCTGTGTAAACTGATTTGAAAACTACTACCATGAAGAGCAAGAGCAGCATATTATTGGACGTTAGGGGATCAAAATTTAGCCCAAAGGATGCCACAGTCTCCCGCTTCTGAATGGTGCCTGCAGCCAAAAGCTCATTTTACCTACTGTCTTTAAAGACTGTGAAGCAACACGTCTCACATACATATTTGTAAATACTGGTCTGGTCGCTGCTTGTTCCGAGCAATACTGACTGGAGGAGAGGGTTCTTTTTTCTTGAAGGCCTGCAGTTAGTGCTCAATTAGCATGAGCTGAATTTCAGGCTGTGGGAGGTTTTTTGTCTGAATG
>NW_010395818.1:0-3257 GCF_000710305.1 Buceros rhinoceros silvestris | reverse complement strand
TGAAGGTTTTGCAAGCACGACAGGCTCTCCGCAGCTTCCTTTTGTCCAGCTGTCAGACTAGTTCTGTAAAGCAAGCAGCCAAAGCTTTGTCCGCCTTCTCCTTGGCACAGTGAAGAGGAAGCTCGTGGGCAAATTATATGAAAGAGCTGCAATTCCTGAAGCACTCTCACATCCAGCCAGAGCCAAATGTCTCTGAGCTGTAAGCATGGACTGGGGGGGACATGGGATAGCTGGAAGACTTGCCAAATCGAACCCAACACTTCCTCCAGGCTTCTCTCGGTTGGTGCATGGTGATCCCACAAGCAGTGCCCACGCCTTCTCCTTGGCACAGTGAAGAGGAAGCTCGTGGGCAAATTATATGAAAGAGCTGCAATTCCTGAAGCACTCTCACATCCAGCCAGAGCCAAATGTCTCTGAGCTGTAAGCATGGACTGGGGGGGACATGGGATAGCTGGAAGACTTGCCAAATCGAACCCAACACTTCCTCCAGGCTTCTCTCGGTTGGTGCATGGTGATCCCACAGGGCAGTGCCCAGCCTCGGCCTTGCAAACCGCTCTCTTCCCCCATTTCATCCAGTCATGCTCTGCCCTTCCTGCATCCCGACAAAGCATTGCACAACTTTTCCTCCTCCTTCTCTGAATGGAGGCGTCTCCTCTCTTGTCCTCACTCAGTATTCTTCTGGTGGTGGTGTTTGTGACGATATGTGAATATGTGGCTCTAACATCTGGATTCAGTCAACTTCTCGCCCTCCCGGTTCTTACAGCAGAGCATGAATTGACACGTGAACTCCAATGCTTTATAAAACAGTGATGGAGGTATCTTAAATATGAAGTGTGCAATGGCAGGATGGCTTGAGCAAGGGGTAACAAGGTCAGAGTTTACCTTTCAAGATTCCAGGCTCAGTTCAGTGCAGGAATTTGCCCTTGGTGCTCTGCAGCAGCCACCTGCTTTGTGTGGTTTTCACTGAGTTTCTATCAGACTTCCTTAGGGACTGTAGTTGATACTAAGTTCACTTCTTTTCAGCAGCGCCAGCAGAGACATTTTTCATGAACAAATACTTCACACGCACTCCAAAAGCCCAACCTGTTCTCCTTCTGAAGCAAACCTCCAGAAAAGGAGTAAAAAAGTAAAGAAATGAAAGTTGCTCATTACCATGGTCACACTTAAGATTTTTCTCAGCTTTTGCTTTCTTCAAAGTGCTGGCAATATTTTTAAATTTAGGTTTCTAAACTCGGTTTATCAGTGCTGGTCTTGATTAATGAAAAGGTTACAGTTGCTTAGTTTGGGACCTGGGTCTCAGATAAAATCATGCTCACATAAAGGAGATTTAGACATGCTTCCTCTCAAATCTGGGTTCCATGTTGTTCCCCCCTCTCTCATTCCCTGGTATTGTCCAGGCAGCTTCACCAGAAGAAGTGGGAGGTGGGTGTTTGTAGCTCTAAGGTATTGACACTTCCCCATTTTCCTCCTTTGCTCCTTCCATTCTGCTCTGTTTTCTCTCGGGAGGCTGCACCATCTTCTCGCCCCTGTCCCAAGTCAGCTGTTCCTAAGAACCCTGGAGAAGAATGCGTTTCTCACATCCCTCCCCTCCTCCGGCCAAAGGTGCACCCTTCTGCTTGACAGCTGCTGATGAACAGCAGAAGAGGGTAGGTACTCCAATATCTTTAATTCTGATTTCCTATTATTCAGATGCTTGGGTTTTTTCCGTGAATCCTTTTTCGTTTTGGTTTTTTCATGGAATGTACTTTGCATGGCACACTGAAAGCAAGTTTGCGATAATTCTGCGCAATAAGGAAATACTGATTTGTTTCTCTGTATTTGACAAAAGTGGAGACGGAGGCACCAACTGGCTCACTGAATGGCCCGCAGGAGTCCCTGATCTCGTTCCCAGGTACAGCAAGCAAGTCTCCTTTCACAGGATTAGTCCAGCTAAAGATACCAACACATCTTCATGGCTTTTCGCTTTCTTTTCTGCACTGCACTGCATCTTGTTTTAACAAGAAGACAGAAAATCACACTTGCACTGGTCTATCAAAGCAAACTTCAGTACAACTCCTTTAGAGTTAACTCTGCATTTTCTTATTTGAGTGCTTTCAGTCCCTTTTCTCTGTTGACTAGGGACCATTTTTTAATTGGAGACTGGCCACAGGAATGCAAGTTTTGGCTGATTCCCCACTCTCTGCTAGGCTTTGCGCTGGAGCGGTTTCCTCTGTGTTGGCAAGTTACCGAGCAGGACTGCTGCTAAAGGTTTGAAGATTTGGGACCTCTCCAGATCCGGTTGGCTACTATTTCCCTTAGTGGACATTCACTCCTTTTACAAACAGAATGGTAACATTGGAGTGTCTTGTTTTGAACTTCTGTCGCTCAAGTTCCTCTGGTCAGCAGAGGACAAACAGTGCAAGCTATAGTCAGAGTTCCCTCATTACCTGCTGTGGAATCTGAAATTCTCTATTTCTGCGAGTCACTGCGTGGTAAGACTGTCCCATCAAATTGACAAGATACGATTTATGCTGCCTGCCATTTCAGGTACCTGTTGACATCCCAGAAGCAGAACATAAAATACCACAAATTATTTCTTTTCAGTCTAGTTTCCAGCCGCTCCAGCTGTTTCTTTCTGCCATCTTCACGGTGCCTGCCACCCTTTCGTAGGGCCGTCACTCCTGATTCTGTGGCTGCACTGCAGACCACATCACTGAGAGGCAAGACATTAAAAATAACCTTTCAAGTTAACCTTTCTGGTTACTTTTAACCTAGATTGCACCACCCCTCACAAAATAACAAGCAGTGAAACACAGCCATGCATGCCTGCACAGACCTTTGTTTTGGGGAGACCCCCGCTGTGGTTTTAACTCTTTATTTCCCTAAAGGAGCTCAGCCCTTCCTCACCGCTATGTAAATGAGTGAGACACGATCCTCCCTTGGCATCATCAGCGCCTCCTAAAAGTCCAGCACCTGGGAGAAGCGTGTGTCAGCACTTCGGTCCCAGTGTGGAATAAGCTTTACGAGCACCCGTGCTCTCTGGCAGCCTCTATACACTATGAGCGGGAGACTCTTCTTAAAACATTCTCACAACTGCTGTGACAGCTCCACGCACAGCCATAAGCAGCTTTCCTCGGTCACGGAGGGTCTGCAGAAGCGCCAGCACAGAGGTGGACATAAGGAAGGGGCAAGGGAAACGCCCCGTGTTATGTCCCGGCGCCCAAACGATGGAGGGGGCCGGCAGGGTCTGGCTCGGTCTGGGTGAGGCTGAGGAAACG
>NW_010395817.1:142397-142953 GCF_000710305.1 Buceros rhinoceros silvestris | reverse complement strand
CAGCGGGGCCAGCAGCACCCGCCGCAGGAAGGTGGGGACGCTGACGGGGCCCGCTCGGCGCTTCCCTCAGAGCCACGCTACGGAGAGGAGCGCTGCCGGGGCGGCTTTTGCGTGTCAATACCAGAAACAGCGATTAAAACCACCGTAACTGACAGGAGAATTGATTTGAATTCTCCCAGGTGATAGCTGTCTCTAGCCGGTGACAGCACCTGCACGCCAGTGTTCAAGTCTGCCACGTCGCCTCGTTGCTGAATGATTGCTAACACCCTGCGGTGACGGCGTGCCCAGCACGTCGCCGGGGCGGCTTTTGCGTGTCAATACCAGAAACAGCGATTAAAACCACCGTAACTGACAGGAGAATTGATTTGAATTCTCCCAGGTGATAGCTGTCTCTAGCCGGTGACAGCACCTGCACGCCAGTGTTCAAGTCTGCCACGTCGCCTCGTTGCTGAATGATTGCTAACACCCTGCGGTGACGGCGTGCCCAGCACGTCTGGAACGGGGAAGGCTGGTGGCCTTGGCTACACGCACAAACCCAACCAGACAGGCCACCCGT
>NW_010395817.1:138128-142273 GCF_000710305.1 Buceros rhinoceros silvestris | reverse complement strand
CACAAACCCAACCAGCAAGGCCACCTGTACACCCGTGAATGTCTCCGATCCATTACGAAGAAGCATTTAGCCATTAAAAATATTCTGTAAATAATCTTGGATCACATTAACACCATCTTAAATTCTGGGAATGATTTCGGATTTTGTCACGTTCTGACAAAGGACTCTGATTCTCATTAGAATTATGTAAAATCTTCTTACACAAATCTCCTGTCAGCTTCAATTCATTAAAAATAATAAAGGTATGCTCAAAATTAGGGACCAAAGCAAATTTTGTTTAGACTTAACAGATTCAATTTACTACGTTGTTAATCAGGTAGCGCTGACACACTTCTCACTTTGCCTTGACGACGTGATCTCTTGATCTTGACAACATGATTCCCTGCTCATTGCAGGGGCGGTTGGGCTAGATGACCTTTGAAGGTCCTTTCCAACCCAAAGCGTTCTATGATTCTGTGATTCTATGATCTAATATGACATCTGACTCCATCCACATCACACTGCGAATCTGTAAAACGCTGGTCACAACGCAGATTCAATCCCAGCTGCAGCTCCAAATTAAGCACTTGGGCAGTTACCAGGCAAGTGGGTGCTCCCAAAGCATCATCTCTTGTGCTGAGCACCCTGTGGTCGTACCTTTGCAGCATTCCCTCCAAAACCAGAACCTGCAACAACCATCGCCCACCAGATAGCACAGGAGAAAAGCTCAGATCAGCTCTTGCCCGATTAAGTGGCTTTTCATTCTCTTCCTTTATTTTTCCCACTCCAAAAAGAAAAAAAAAAGAAAAAAAAAAGAAAAAAAAGAGGCTTTGCCATGTCTGAAATTTCTCTAAGCCTAACTGGAAGAAGACGGAATAGACACGATGACCTGCAGAACATAAGCTCCATGAAGAGACGGAAGTGGCCTCCAAGAGTATGTTTCTTGGGGGAAAAAAATTACCCAATACTTTACTGATGAGGTCAAAGCTCAGGACTGCTTTCCCTGGGCTGAGCCCGTACTGCTAGAAGGCAGCCAGGGACCCGTTGGGGGCAAAGCACTGTTAGGGCAGTTGGCTGCCACCCCCAAATTACCCGTGTGACACAGGATTGCACACAGGATAGCTTGGGTGTTTGCTTTTAGTTGCAGCCTTCTGTTAAGAAACATACCTCTCTTCGGAGAAATATATCTTGCCGAGTGCATCTCCAGCTGACTTGCACCAAAAGGATATATTGCAGTAATACATTTTTCCGTCTCATTTGTGAGCTAAGTAAAGGCAATGCCAAGAGAAAACAAGCCGAGCAAACAGTCAGTTTTCAGGAAAATGTGCTTTTTTAGCCATGACAGTAATGCTGGAGAAAACTGGCTTTGAAAGATTTCTGAGTTCTGTGTTTTTCTGAGGATTTTATGAACCAGTTTTAAACGCATTTGGATCATTAAGAATTAGTTTAAGTTATACTTCCCTGGGAAATAAACTACTGTAAATCAATCTTATTTTAAATACACATGAACAGCTTAAAATTACATCGCATGCCATCGCTAACATGCATTAGTTTCCAACTCCAAAGTAGATTTAAGTTTCACTACAGAGCTGAAGGTATCATTCAGAAACAGATGTTGAAGTGTCATGAAAAGAACCACCTCGCTGAATAAATGAACTTCTTTACAGCATTAAAAAAAAAAAAGACAGGTTAAACAACAGATGCCCTATTCACCATTTTTAGATATTGTAACT
This sequence comes from Buceros rhinoceros silvestris, assembly GCF_000710305.1. Lineage (NCBI taxonomy): Eukaryota > Metazoa > Chordata > Aves > Bucerotiformes > Bucerotidae > Buceros > Buceros rhinoceros. The sequence goes on along the minus strand of NW_010395817.1, from coordinate 140,561 downwards.
ATCCACCTCTCTGAATCACAAATCAAAAGAAATTGCCACGTTTCTGGAAATGGGTATTAATCTCCTTCGAACACATGCCCTTCCACTCATGACGCACGACAAGCTTCCCCAGTAGAAGCTCATGGAAAAAAACAGAAAAAGAAAAAGAAAAAAAGAACTGACACGCATGACACTTTTGTAAGAATAACTGAGCTGGTGAATCACAAATCCCAGCCTTCTTCCCAGGAGCACTGCTTCTACAGGAAAAAAGAAAACCAACCCACACCAAAAAATCCCAACAAAATATGCCTCTGTTTTGAAGCGATCTAGATTTTTTAGACTATTTTTAAATTTGAAATTATTCTATTTTGCCATTCAAAAGAAATACAGGTAATAGCACTCTAACTGTTGTTTAAACGAACCTTCACTTCAAATTTGCTTTAATGAAGAGTTTGTAAAAATACCGCGGCACAAATGAACTCAATGCGTTCTCCTCCCTGGTCCCCAGTAGACAGAAAATTACATTTTCAAAATCCATTGACATGAGTCAAATTGTCTTGCCTCTAGAATTTTTATGGTTTCAGACATGTCTGACATATCATTTTTGCTACCCTCTTGTTAACTCTCTTGAATCATTAGCGGCATTTCAGTGTACAGGCGGAGAACGCGAAATTAAAGAGTAGATTTCAGTTTTTAAGCCCCAGGGCAGAAAAGGTTGAGCACATCACAGAGAAAATGTATTTTACTGCCAACTCGGGTTGCCTGTGCTCTCATTACATTACCTCAGCACCCTTTCAGCTTCTGTGTGAAGCAGAGGTATATTAAGCTCTGAAGGGAGCTCATTCTTCTGTCCTATAAGCTAAAGAAAGACATTTCTGGAGCGATGAGAACTGCTTGAGTCGGATGGAGAAGATACTTGAAAATGCCTCGTGGGGTTCCAGCCGTACAAGCCTAAGCATAATAGCGCTGAATTGGGGGTGTGGCACACCCGAAATTTATAACTGCTGGTGGACAAAGCTTTTATTGCCTTTAGAAATGTTAAGATGAAAGGGAAAAACAACTCTACATTGAGGGAGAGAATTAAAAAAAAAAAAAAAAAAAAAAAAAAAAAAAAAAAAAAAAAAAAAAAAAAAAAAAAAAAAAAAAAAGAGGGGAATGCACACAATGGGGTTTTTTATATATTACCAAGACAGGCTTCTATTGCTATGGGACTTTACTCATTCGGTGAGCTAAGAGGATAATTTTGTGGTGTGTCAGCAGAGCAACTGAAGGACTTAACGGCAGCGAGGAGGCCGGCTGGTTCATGCACACCTTGACAAATGGCTAATTGCAGCTGTGGGCTGGAATTCTGAGCGTTCATATGTCAGCTAAAGAAATCACAAGTGAAATCTGGTAGAAAAGGAGAAAGGAAAAGCACGGCACAGAGATGGGGAGAGAGGGAGGGTTCATTACACACAGCAGCAGAGTAGCTGCAAAGGGACATGCAAGAAGAGCATCAGTGTACAAGTGGTGCCAGTCATGAGAGTTGTCTAGAGATATTTGGCATAGAAAGCAAAAATACAACAGAAAAAATTAAAGTGAACGTGCATCTTTTCCCATCATTCCTAAAGCTACAGACTCCAGTTCCAAGAAAATGGGGATTGTGGAAAAATAAAAAAAAAAAAAGAGAAGAAAAAATCCCAACCAAAAAAACCACACCAAAACAAAGCCACATGCCAAACCAAGCAACCAACCTCCCTCCCACCCCCACTTCTGTCTCTTTCCCAAAACCAGCAACTCTAGGATGAAGGAGACAAAATCAGTTTGGTTACATGAAGGCAGGGACAAACAAAGAAGCTTTGAGCACGATGAAAATAATTGTGAAAAGGGGATAAGAAGACTGTAGAGAAAGCAAAAGACAGCTGCTCCAGCAGAGTAAAAAACATCACACGTGACTATTCGCAGAAACCTCATTGCTACCTTAATCATGAAGGACATCCTCTGGAAGGGCCTCAGCTGCCAAAGGGAAGCTGTTGAATTGCCTTTCCTCAGCCCGGGCCCTCAGTGTGCACCTTCATCAATGTCTTTCAAGTCCGCACATAATCACTCCTCATTCTGTAATGGCTGAGGATGCACCGCGGCATTTCTTTGGGGACCGATACATTACCAGAGGTGGTTGTGAAAGAAGGCTGCCCCAAATATCTCAAATGAGTTTAAAAGAATCCACTCAATACACACCCCGCTTTTCAAGAAAATGGCTTTTCATGCAGCATTTGCCAGTCTAACTCCTCTGAAGAAATAAATTCAATTTAAGAGGGAAAAAAGTACCATTTTCTATAACTGGAAAAGGCAAATCAATACTTCATAAGTATCATATGCATTGAGATAATTAATTTTCCACAATATGCTCAAATCTCAGCAGTGAAAACAGTATCAGACCAAATTACTGACTAAATATTCTACATACGAAGAGGA
>NW_010395817.1:131745-138014 GCF_000710305.1 Buceros rhinoceros silvestris | reverse complement strand
TTAAATAGATTAAACGGAAAATGGTTTCTGTGGCTGTCAAATTGCAGCCAGTCTGAGCACCCTGAATGCTGAACCCAATGGAGAGTACCGCGATTGTCTTTTCTTAAGGGTTTGTTAGAAGTTTCATATTGTATCAAAAACCTTTCTGAAGGGAAAGGCAACCTTTAAAGGTCTCATTCATTCGGACTGTGCCTCATTTCCATTATTCCCAAAGCTCAAGTAGATTTTATCCCTCTCATGTTTTGCAAGGTCATATTCTGTCATTTTGCTCGTTACATCCCGAGCTTCAAGATCAGCAAACACAGCCTTAAATGCACTTTACCCTCACACCAAAAAAAAGCCCCAATCCTTCAGAAAAGGCGATTTTGACATTGGCTGCCTGCAGTTTGACTCCGTACTGCTTCGCAGCGAGATTAAGAATAATACTTCACTTTATAATGCTCACCTCGAGATTGCGCCAGTAATGAAACACTCCAAGCAGGGATCAGTTAGAACAGCAAATGGCTTTAACATTTCCATGGAGCAAAGGAACTGAAACATACCACGCTCCACTTTGTTTTCAGAACAAAGGGGGGAACTAAAAGACACAGAAATAAAAATGTAACAGCAACAAAATTTTCTTCCTGGTGGAATGTCTTGAAAGAGCGAAGGTGTATGGCTGAAGTGGCTGCTGTGCTGTATAAGGCACTGCGGTTTTGTGAACCACTGCTTAAAATCAGCGGTAAGTGCAAGATAAATTCTCATCAGAATATTTTCTGGAAGTGTTTCAACCTATTTCCACTTTTTCATAAAAGCAAATACGTGACCATAAAGCCTTCCTGAAGGAAAGTGTTGTGTTGCGATGGTTTCTTCAAGATTAGTTGTAAATGTATTCCCAGATTTCTACACCATGCTCAGATATACATGAGAAGTTCAAAAATATAAGAGAGCAAATGCACAAGCAGAAGCGAGAAAATAAAATCCAGCCATGAAATCTGCCCCCCTCTGAGTGGGATTTCACAGAATCTCAACTGGAGGAAAGCAGGCAATAAAAGCAGAGCTGTGGGTGTTCTCACTATACACAAGAATGTACGCAGGCGTATCGCACTGCATGAGATACGAGTTACTGCGCTGGAAGTTTCACGTCTTCTGACACGTCCTCCCTGCAGACCGAGAACCTGATCTAGTTTGGATCGTTTCTGACAAGGTATTTTTATATAGCGATGCACACACAGGATCCAATGCCGGCCTTGCACCGTGAGGGAGCACCTCTTCTGAGGCCAGGTCCTCCGTCGTGGACAGGGGACTTCTCCCCGTGAGGGGATCAAAGCAGAAACAGTAGTTCGATTCTCGGTTTTTCAAAATTTGTAAGTGCAATTTTCTCCTGGAGGGTGACAAGTTGAAGCTAGTTCCTCCGATCTTTAGATCTCCTGCACGTGCCTTGAGCGTTTAGTCTGAAGCTAGATAGGGAGGTGATAGCTGGTTAGAAACTCTGCAACTCTTGGAAGAATAGCCAGCGACAGACAAATGTTTTTATTTGTGCGCGTGACATTTAATCTGAGTCACTGAGACAAATGAAATGCAAAAACGTTCACATCTATGATTACATCCCCTACATTCACTTTTCAGAGCGTGAGTATATCCCTGAAAGAAAAAGGCTTAGAACTGTGCTTTCCGATGCAGCGAATTGTTACTAAGCCAAAAAGGGGCTGCGGGGATGATAGTCTGCGTGTTTGAAATGGTCGCTCAAGGGGATGAGGCCTAAGACGATCATAAAAGGCTGCCGGTGACGCCAGCTAATGAAGTCACTCCTTCAGCTCAAGAGCTTTGGTACTGTCAGTCCTGCAGTCAGTCCTTGCTGAATACGTATCCGCACTGGGTTAGGCTTAAAGCTTCCAGGTACGTTTTAAGCCTACTTAGGGAGAAAACTATAGTATTAAGGGTTTTTTTATGTAACAGTGGCACTGAGAAATAAAACCAACAACCCATTTTCTGGGAAACTGTGAGTATGAAGTACTTCAGAGTCATCACTGGAAAATGAGAAAAAGCCCTTTTTGTTGATTTTGGTATCTGCAAACAAGCTAACGCAAGCACCACTATGTACCGTCAGCCATTCGGACTTGCCAGTATTCTTTAAAGGCATGTAAGCAGTTGAGATTATACTCTGATGATGTAAACAGCTATTTCTTCTCTCTTCTGCATACCCCTGTTTTGAGGTTACAGTAAATATTTGGCCATATTTTAAAGATAAGACAATGTATACGAGCAGGAGGGAAAGTTTTCCATTAAAGAACAAAATATTGGAAAATCTAATAAAAATACCTTCAGAAAGTAGAAAAGGGTTTTAGTTCAAGGTTTTCTTATTATACAATTAAATGATTTAATGTCCACTCTGTGTATGGAGCAACGTTATTTATTGCATACCTTCTTCCAGAAGAGCACTTGAATATTTGCAGAGAAGTACAAATACATCATAAATTTTCCTGTAACTAACATTAAAAATGAAAACAACTGCATTGTATTAAAGAATTACCCAGTGCCAAGTAGTGAATTTGTAAGAAAAATGTCAAAATTACTTAAACCGGATCTTGACTGGTACACTTCAGTTGCATTTTATCCCAGCGTTAGTATCAACCATCTTAGTTTATTTCAAAGTTTTGGAAAGCTACATTATTTTCCACTGATCTCATGTTTCTGTTGCCATTGTCGTACACAGATAGCAAAAGCTTCTCTGCCTCTTGTAGGCAGTACGCCAGGCTCCCATCCCATTGGTTTGGGGCAGGATTTTGGAAAATCTAGTATTTGTCCAATGCTTCTCTCCTGACATAGTAGTGCGAAACAGCTCCCACATGCATCAGAGCTGGACCACCGAAGGGGCCAAGCTGGAAGCCCGGGAGGGTGTCAGCCAAGAGCAGAGCTGCCTTTGGCTGCAGTGAGATCAAAGCTCCAAACAGAGGGCATGCAGAACAGAGCAAGAACAGCTCATTTTTTTTTCTTTTAGGCTGGTTTCAAAACCCCTCGCTTTCTCCCACCAAGTGCTCAGATGGCTCAATGACACCTTCTGTACGTGAACGGTGCTTCTGTGTGTATAAAAGGAATACAAACGGCCTTCTGAACAACAAAACTTTGTTCCTTGTTCAAGGAATTGAGCAGAACTTCTTCAAAGGCACTCTGGGAGTTTGGTTGCCAGACCAACAGTGAACTTCACCATAACAGAACCCATCAATTCATACACTAGGGCACTGCTGAATCATACCAGCTACACTTCAGAGGCGAAACTCAGCATTCCGCAACTCAGATATGGTATAACTTCAGAAGTACGACTAAGAGATGTAGAAATAGTAGAAAAAACTAAGAATAGCACAAAAGAATTACAACCAAAAAATAGTAATGGGAATATCTGAAATTACAGAACTGTGTATTACAGTATCAAAATCTAAAGCATCACTTGCAGCCTTGCAGGGGTGAGGGGCACTTTCACACAGAACCACTCCTTGTGAAATGATCTGCACTAATGTGTGACACCAGAAAAGACGATGGGATGAAGACCAGCCCCAGAGAGCAGAGGTGGAATGTCAGCTAGCAGGGACGTCAGCGGAAGACATCGATCTCGCCAAAGCCAAGGGGAATGTCTGGGTCTTACTTCCACTCACACCAGAAAGTCTTCCCGGAGGTTGGGAAAGAACAAACCTGCTGTGCTAGGAATTGGGTTTTGGGGCTGAGCAGGAGCCCAACCCAATCCCCAGTGAAGCAGTTTGAGTTGACTCAACTTGGAAGTGCGGAGAGGTTGGCAAGAGAGACAATTCAAGCAACAGAGCCCTGAATTGAGACTTTCCAGCATACAAATGAAAACCAGGGACTGCAGCAAATGGTTCTCAAGAAGGTAGATTAAGAAAAGCCATAGCCCTTACCCAACCTCTGTAGTCAGAGACCAATAAATTGTATAATAATACTGGGGGAATTGTGAATGTTGTGTTATTGTTGGGGAATGTATAACTATAACTTCCTGAAAGGGCTCTGCCGGGTCTCAGGGCTTATCCTGCTTAGCCAAAGGGATTATTTTACCATTCAAACCAGTCCCCATTCATAGAATTAACTCCTGATTTAAGAGGGTCAGGTACTTGACTACGGAAGGTTATCTCTGGGGTGGGCAATTACAAACTGGGATCGCTTAACCAGCTTGCTGAGAATCCTACTTGACAGAGGCATCGGAACACAAAACCACTGCCAAACACATGCTGTAGAATAATACTTACTAACTGATGGGAAAAAATTACCAATAAGGGCGGGGGACCCTTGACATTATTCAATTTCTAAAACTTTTTAAATGAAGGCTTTTGGACAGCTGGAGTTTTTGCTCAGTTTACAACCTTTTATTCTGATTTTCAGGAAGACAAATTACAAACAAAGTTTCTGAAGAACTCTCAGAATACACTGAGTCACTGGAAGGCATTTCTAAGAATGATTTAAAAGAAAAAAAAAGTCATGAAACTTAACCTGGGGATTTGATTGGGCTGTAATTATCCTCTTGAAACTCAATTTCACCAGCATCCCACCTCAAGGATGAGCAAAACACAACATGATTCTGTGATTGAAATCTGTCTGCCGTCAATCCACATAACTGCCTTATACTTCACATGGACCTGCTCATCTTGTCAAGCAAAGAAAAATCTCATAATCAGTTTTAGCACTCAGGAGCCCTTCCAATTCTCAAAGTAATATTCCAAACAGCTCAAGTAGAGCACAGTAACGCACAACTCAGCAGCCAACCTATTGTCACGCTATGAAAGAGGAGAACTTCAGATGATAGGGGCCGTAAATTTATAAAATCCTTTTAAGGCCATCCATACCGCAATACGAAACTCAAACGAGTACTTCTCCCACCTGTTTGTTAGGGTGGTTTTTTCCTGGAAGAGCTGGGGAACAGCAAAAGGACAGTTACCTAGCACTGTAAATCTGTGTGTAAAAAAAATATATATCTATCATGTGCTGCTCTGGTCTAGGCAGCTACAGAACGGCCTATAAAGAAATATAAACAGCTCCCAAATCCTGCTTCTCCTCTGTGTTTACACGTACGTGAGCACGAAGGTGTCCTTGGAATGGAAATATACCTGTTTTCCTACTAACCAATCCCCAGAACAGCAACAGAAGAAGGAATCCACAGCCTAGAATTATGCTATGCAGGCAATATATTTCCATTGTTTCGGGTAAAATCTTCTGGTTAATAAATGCTAATTTAGAGCAGTCTAATATATTTAATAATAAAGACAAGTGTTCCTTATAATGGTAATTCTGAATTATCAATATAATTTTATTACAGTCTGCAAATTAAATTTGAATCAAATACGTACAATGAAACTTGTCCACAGGTTTGGGAAAACCTTCACCTAGGAAAACTCAAAAATATCTGCGTTCTAATGCTTCTCGTACTTCTTAAATCAGCCTGTACTGGCTGTATTTAACTGGTCTGCAAAAGCATTGCTATGACAGAATGTCACGGGTTAGGGTTGGGCTGGCCATGAGACAAATCAGTGTGCTGGGACAGGGCACTGCGTACTCCTGGTGATGTTCATGACGAATCAATAAATCGTATCTTAGAGGAGAGGATGGAGTAGAAGAGAGAAAGAAATGAAACTCAGAGGATGTTTCCACACATTATCTGCCACATCTGGAATCCAGCAGTGGAAGCCTGAGGAAGGGATTAGGAATTCATAATTCTAGATCAATTTTTCAGCATAACTATGAGCTATATCATCTGGCTAAGGAATGCCTCATTTAGATAAAGCTTAAACATCTGTCATGAACATTAATTTCTGCACGTATCTGGTGAAGCTCCTTCAAACTTTCATCTAAAAGGAAGTTTAGCACCAAATACTTTAAATATTTTTCTAGGAAATAAGGTAGCAGCTCTCAGGCAGAGGGAGATAAGGGCTTGGAGTTGGGTTTTTGTGAAGGGTGTTTATTTGGGGTTCAGTTTTTTTTAAGAAAAAAAGGCCATAAAGGGGTGCCCAACTGTGGCCCAGATGATGAATACTCTGGCCTTCAGGTCACTCTTAGGTGTCTCTGTAGCTCAGTCCTGCCATGCTGGGTCTGCTGCAGACAGAAACGGATTTGCCAAGTCCGTTTCTCTTGGCAGTAGGTCGTGTGAGCTTTACACATGAAAGGGTTCCTGAAGGAACTCACTGAAGCGGTAGTCAATGTCCTTCCTGAGGCCTTTTCAGTTCCGCTGTGCGTTCAGATGAAGTTGCACATCGGAGTGTGAATATGCAAGCTGCAGAATGGGGTGGAAA
>NW_010395817.1:126755-131421 GCF_000710305.1 Buceros rhinoceros silvestris | reverse complement strand
AGTTATCAAACTTGTGTAATCAAAGAAACAAATGCCAGAGAGACGGTGGGGAAGGAAATAGTGGCAAAAGAGAGACAGGAAAAAATAAAAAAGGGAGAGAAAGGCAAAAAAAAAAAAGATGCAAAATTCCATTTCTTGAGGCCATACAGTTAAAGAAGAAAAAACATTTCCCAAGATTAAGTTGCCCATTTGCCAAGCATCCCATTCTCCTATAAATCTGCATTTCATTCCTATTAAGATCGAGTAAATCTGACTCAAAGACAGTCTGGAGAAGGAGGTGAAGGAGACGTGATGGGGAAACGGAAGCTGAACATTCCTGTGGTCCTCACAGGGGAGCTACACACAGCATTTTGCTATTGAGTAACACTGAAAGCACAGGTTATCTTTATACAAATAATTCAGCATGTGCTTAGTGCTTAATTTAGGTGCCATTTCAGTGCCGTTTGGTAAATAATTACACTTCACCTTTGTTAGCAGTGCCAAACTCTAGATTAAACCCTGAATCAAGGTTCTTGCCAAAGACGGAATTTGAATCACATGCTCTGAAACAATTCCCACTGCTATCTTTCCTCTTAGTAAAATCAAAGACTAGGACTCAGTGCAAATACCCGGAAGGCAACATTTCAACTTACTTTTATAGTTCAAATTAAAAGCATGCTTCTGCCTTTACAACACAGTGCTAAATTTAAGATTACCACAAGAAAACAAGAATGACGATATTACACAGCCATGGTATCTCTCCAAACAATTATTGTTTACATGCTAAATTAATTGTCTGAACTTCTAAAATAAAAAGCCTTTTGCAGTATTTCACAGCTGAGCTACTAAATGAATCTCGCCAAGTCTTGTAGGTACGTCACTCAGTGACAACATAATTGTATTTTTAAATGCGTGTGCAAAAGACTCCCCAGTTTATACTGAGGCTTTACCTGTTAATCGCATCAACCAGTAAGGCAAACCTGTCCTCGCTGGAGACAAGACCTCATTAGGTTACGTTGCATTATAACAAATTCTATCAGTTCCTAGCGAAAACACTTGCCATCCAGCAAAGTAAGGCGATTAAGTGAACGGCGCTGCAGCATGACACCGTGTGGTAAAATGCCATGGGGAAGGGTTTAATTGCAGAAGCTTGCATTAAGTGCTGAGCTCCAAGCGGGCTGATCTGAATCCAAAGCGATAGAAGAAATAAAGCACTCTTAAGTATTTCTGGACTGCACATCTCATTACTTGTGGATGGAAGCTAATGAAGTCCAAAATACGCATAGCAGAACAAGAAACATGACAGTGTGCCTATGTACATGTGCTTGTAGTTTTTTTAACCATATAAAATACACATCCCAAGGCTGCATGCCTTACACACATACGTGTATTTTCACAGTTGTTACCAGCCACGTCTCCTGTTTGCATAAGCAAACGCTGAAAGACTGATTTGAACCTCCACTCACATAAATAGTGAGCAAGCCCTGCTCATCAGGCACCACATTTTGATGTAGGAAGTTCACATCACCTTCAGGTACATACTGGCCCAATGGAGGTGAAAGCCTTTGCTTCTTGGCAGGAAACAGACGGGTTGTTGTGTGAAGTTTCAATGTGCAATTTTCAAGGAGCCTCAGTAACTTTGTCCCATCTTCCAAAGGGATGCAGATGCCAACATATCCCTGGGAGTCAACAGGACCTCAGATTCTAAGAGCTCCAGCCACTTTGTACTTCGAAAGGTTTGAACTTTTTTCCTCTCAGAAAAGAAGAATCTTCTCATTTTCCAGTCATTTGATGACATGAAAACTTGAGAGTTCATTGAGCTCCCCAGCAAACTTCCTCTCAGCACAGCAAAACACCAGAGCATCTGCAATGGTATGACACTTTGAGAGGGCGGCTCTGCTACTGTAGATGCTGTGCACCAGCAGCCAGGCTCTGGTATTGTTTTCCCTGAAATGTAAAGCCAGACTTCCAGACAGACTTGGCCCTTGATGCGTGCAAATACTAGACGGCAGTAAAGGAAACTGCTCTTTGTTAAATGAAATAACAGAGCTTGAGAGGGATGTTTTAAAAATAAACAAAAGACTGAAGTCCCAAAGGGGCACCATGGTTTCGGAGGGTGGGTTATCCTCTTAGCTTTGGATAATGACAAGTGAGAAAATCTTCCTCCCTGCCTGTCCTGCTGGACACTCCACCTCAGCACCCCCAACTGCGGTGAACCAAAGGGTTTTCAAGCACTGGCTTTAGGAAGCGCCTCAAAAGGACCTGTGGAAAAGTCCTCCTGAAACATGTGGACTGACCACCTACCGGACCACCCAGGCAGGGCCCAGTGAGAGGAACCTGCGCTGCTCGGGCTCCTCGCCTGCTCCTCCAGTGCCAAGGACATAGCAGAGTTGCGGCAGGGGAGCAGGGTCAGGGTTGCCCGAGCTCTGTTTATTTTTAAGCATAGCCTGGGAGAATAAAACATGCCGTAAGCTAAACAACCAGCCTTCCAAGACAAATGGTTTGGGTCGGACAGATATTACAGAGTAGCTTCTGATCTGCCAATGAAGTGGGCTACAGCTGCAAGTCATTACACTGAAGTGAAAATAGATTAACTGAACACATAAACTGCCTGATCCTCCTGTAAAACTGAGCAGAGGATTTGTGGGATCTGTAATCCTGGTATTCAGGTCTTTCTTCATGCTCGGCAGAGACGTCTGAATCTGTTTCAGGCATGTCACACAGCTATTTTCAGCTGAGTCCTCCAATATTGGAGATTTTAAAAAAGGTCTTTGCAGCAATATTCAGTGACACGAGACATCAACTATCGTGGAGTTTTAGGCAAATGCCTACCCGTATTGCCATTCCCCTTGGAGGGGAGTATTTACAGTGCAGTACAAACAGTATTACCTACTGTGTGGAGATTGTACTGCCGTGTCATCACTGTTTTCTGAAATAGTCACTTTTTCATTTCAATTCACATGTGTTTGTCTCTATCAACTAAAATTGTCTATATTATAGAAAAAACGCCATCACTACTTTGACGTTAAAAATACAGGTAGCTCCGTGCGGACTGTAATGTGAGCATACACGGTGTTTGTGTGTGTGTGTGTGTATACAGATAACCCGAGTATCGAGGGGCACGTTTAAAAATAACCGAAATAGCACTTGTCCTAGAAATTTGCAAATGTTTCACTAAATCTAACCAGTCAGTCTGCAAACACATATAGAAGAACCAAAAGCCAGCATCACAAAACTCTTTGGATGGAAAGGTGCTTGAGGAAACTACAGCTGGTAGCTCCAGCTCCGGAACTCAAAGCAGGACTTCATTTCATCCTGCAAGGAGGCTAGCAGAGATTGTGAGAGGCTCTCCACAACAGGACATCCTTAAAGGTGGATGAAGTTCTAAACTATACATTCTTCCAGCCATAGATACTGTCACTGAAGCACAGAATAGTATTAAAATAAACAGAAGTCTTGAAGAGAACTACCTCATCAAAATGGTTACCTATCCAGGTCTCGTTACCATGAACGGGAGTTGTGTTATACATAATTAACCTGAAATCTTGCGGAAAAAAAATCAGATTAAACACGTAACACTTAAGTCATGCTAAGCATGTCTCTACTTCTATCAAAACTCTCCCTTAACAGTCAAAAATGCTCCCTCCTGGACCTTCCAGAGGAAGCAAAACTACCCATACAGTAAAAATTACTTTACAATAAAAAGATATTTCCTCAAAACACAATTTTATGAAGTACAATATTGACTCTTATAAAATTATAATGTAGCCTGTTACTACTTGTATTCACGAATTTGCTACTCGTGGCTACGTAGGGTATGCAGTTTATATCGTTAAATTATTATTTGACAGTTTCAATGCAAAAATCAGCATTTTGGTTAGATTTTAATTTTTCTTTTTGATTTACAAAACTGCATACTTGTACTACCAAAACCTACACTGGTAAGTGGCAACCTGTATTTTTCTTACACTGTGAGCTTCCAGTAATACAATGCTCCAGTTCTGAAAGCAGGAGATAAAAAACGTGCACAAGAATCTGCAAATAGGCTGAAGTTTTCTTTGAAGAAAGAACGAATAATTAAATTATCACAAGGAATTGACAGTTTTGAAAGTATCTTTGTCAAGTTATTTTGAAAAGTGTCACTTGCAGCTCACCATCAAGAGAGGGAGCATGTACTTATGTGCCAATGCGGGAGAATGAGGGAATGCAAACTATTAAAATATTTCACCGGAGAATTTAGACCTCCTGCCTCTTTGCTAAAAATCTGTGCATCAGAGAATCGTGTATTAGTCCATAATCTAACATCAACATTGATTTGGCAAGTAATTATTAATCCGTTCAGAAACAGAGTTGAGTTAAAATCTAGCTGCACTTCACGTGTTGAAGAAAGAGGCACTTCTAAAAGACGGACATACCTAAACTATTGGCATGTGTCTTGACGGAGGTATAAATTAGCCACTTTCTTAACGGGTTTTCAGTGACTATACAAAATAACTCCTTTAAGCCAATTTCCTTTGCTTCTCCATCAAATTTCCAGGTACAGTCCTTTTGTGACACAGAGTAACAATTCCCTGATTTAAAAAAGAATTGTAGACAAGTCTATGTTAGCAATTCAGAATTGTATCATGCCATAGGAACATTTGTTCTTTGTTTACAGGGCTATTAAAAATAAATTTAATGTATTTTT
>NW_010395817.1:97921-126700 GCF_000710305.1 Buceros rhinoceros silvestris | reverse complement strand
TTTTTTAATCTCCACTACCAGCCAGGTCATGGAAAGATCAGAACAAAACTATATGCTTCCTCTGTTCTCAGTCGATGTTGTGCTCTTGACAGGGTCACACGGATGATCAGTTCCGAAACTTGTGATAAATTACTGTGTGTGTACTTTGTATGCAGGCAGCATGAAAGGCAGATACGCACAAAACAAGCAAATCTTCCTGGGTTGGTTTCCATCACTCAGAAAAAGTAAACAAATTTTTTGCTTGCTTCTTCTATTTGTTATTTATCATAACTCATGGAATATTTCTTTCTCTCCCTTTTCCATGATTTTGCTGGAACGCTCAGACATCTTGCTAAGAGAAAGGACCCACTGACTTTCTTCCACCTAATGCCCCAGCCTACCTCACCCAAACCATTTTCTACAGTTTTGCCAATGGAGCTTCTCCACTCTCCTGAGGCAGGACTCCAGCACACAGTCGCAAGAGTTCTTTGATCCATCACAGTCATAAGAGTTATTTGATCTGCCATGGATGTTGAAGTAAACACATTCCTTTTCCCTGGAAAATTTTATGTGTCAGAAGCAACAGCTAGATGATGGATTCCACGTATCCTGTAGCCTCCTGTAACACATACCCAAAGCTCTAACCAAAATTCCTGCACCGTATACAGACTCTCCTGTTGATGTACAGGTCCACCACTGAAGCACTCCAGTAAGAAAAGTTATCCTTTACAACTGCCTATGGACATTCCAGAGGAAGGAAAGGTTTAATTTTCATTTATTTATCTTTCATTCAAGGAAGAGGAAGGGGAATAACCACTCAGTTGTCTTAAATAAAAACTATTTCATTATTTAATTGAATATATTTCCTCATTCTCTGTACTTTCTCACAAATAAAAAAAACCCAAACAAAAAAAAAAACAAACCCAAACAAAAAAAGAAAACAAACAAAAAAAAATTGTCCAACACCAAATAAAACCCCCAGGCCTACTGAGCAGCTTCACATCTGCAAGCACAATCCAGTGTCTCTCGGATCTGTTAACTTGGGCGAGGAAGCATAATGCAGTCCAAAGGGGGGGGCGGGGAAGTCAATACAACTCTGGAGACAATCAAGTCCTGTACAAAATACTAACAAGGTTTTCAGAATCTTTTGGGGACTACCTAAACCAAAAATCATTTGAGATTATGAATAATATGGGATTTTTTTTCCCTGTAATGACAGGGAAGATTCAGGATTTCTTCCCCTTGGGAGGATTCAGATAGTCAAACAGAGGAAAAGCTCTGACTCCTAAAGCCTGAGCGATATTGTAAATAAAATGCAGTGTGAAAGCACTACTGCTTTATATTACAGCAAACTACAGGCAGCAATCAGGGACAGACAGGAAAAGGAACACAACAGAAAAAAATATGTTCAACCACTCTTTAGCTAGAATGCATCCTGCTCTTTTCTAAGGGCGACACTAACACCACGAGCCTCTGTGCATCCTGAAGGGCTTGCATGTCAAACCAAAATAAAACCAACAAATTCTGTGAAACTGGGGCACCTTTCTGCTTGAAAACTCATGGCCTGAACTGAAAACACCACTTGTGCAATCAGATTTTCATGTTTTAAAACTATTTTTTGGTTGTTCATTTGAACAACATACAAAAAGAGTGTGTGGAACTATGTATATGTACCAGAAATAGCAAAGTAAAGTATTAAAAAAAAAAAAAAATCCTCAGTTTTTAGTAAGCCTTCAGTAACTACAGTAAATAAAATCTTATTACTTGTGAAATATAAGGTCGACAGCTCTGGTCTTAAACAGTTGCTCTCTGTTTTCAGGCTAGTTTAATAAAACTGAACATGTCAGTTCCTAAATTATAAATGGCCACCAAGAGACTAGGTCCACAGAAGATATGTAGAGTTTCACATGTGGCAGATTTTGTTTTTAAACATTCCGTCTAATGGCAATAAAAAGAAACGAAATAACCCAGTGGAGCGCATCTACCTGCTGCAGCCTCTGGTAGCCGCCCCAGGCAGGGGGAGAGGAGCACCCTTTGGACACCATCAATTAAAGGCTGGTTATTATCAAATTAATATTTTTAAATTATTATAATATTAATTATAATAATATTAATTATAAAATTAGTTATGTAAAATTAATTTTGCTGTCAAAGCCAGAGTTCTGCTCGATTGGCTTCCACCGTATACAACTTGTTGCATATGCTTTAACCAAACCAGCTGAGTTCCCCTCGATTCTGTTTCAAAACTTCTGAACACCCTGATTAATTAGCATCTATACTACAGGAGCAATCAGAGAAGCAACTTTCCCATAGGTACCATATCTTGACCCTTTTATGGACATCCCTGTTCTGTTCAAAAAGCCGAAAAGCCCTCCGTCACTGCCAGCAGCAGTTACTGCTTTTCTGGTTACTTTTTTTCTGGTTACTTTTTTTCTGGTTCCTTGCTTCTTCATCCCTCCTGACTTCTGAGGCCTACTATTTCATTCTTCTTGCATACAGCATTTGCTAAACATTTTGCAAAATCTCTTGACACTATTTTTTGAAAATTAATGCTAACTTATACAATTATTACCACTTAGAAGTCAATCCCTCAATTACAAGAGGCTTCCTTGTAACTAGAACAGTTTATTAATCTGACCCAAAGTTCACTGGAAGTCCCAGCTTGCAATAACCAACCCTCAGTAGACAGCAAAATAGTTCAGAATTAATTTCCTACCATGCACAGGTCACGCTGATACACTGCCAAGACTTGACTCTACAGAAGTGGCATTCAAAATGTGGCGCTATGAGGCAAAGGTTTCAACTCACACTGTTAGACCAAAGTGTTCGTGGGGGACCCACCACTAGATGAGACCCAAAGCCTAGATTAATTCTCATAATGCACACATGGGCTCCCTAGAATAAACAAGGCCCAGAATATTTCCTCCCACCAACATGCCTCACCATCCTTTTCTATGGAAATTGTCTTCTAACACATTTGGGAACGAGTAGTCAGCTTCAACCAGACCTGGAAAAGGGGTGGGAAATGGTAGGCAATCAGTTTCCCCGAAGTTTGAGAGATCAACAGATGGGTGCAAGGGAGCCCCTGAATTCACACCCACACAAAAACGAGATGATCCTGCCATTGCCAGCCCAGCCGAGCGGATCCCATAGACACCAGCCAGCTGTTCGGACGGCCCCGGCTTTGAGATAGTTACAGAACACCAAAGGATTTCAGGAATCAGCTGCAGAAATGTTGAGAAAACTCAGGGTTTCTTGCCCTGCTAACCACAGGACTATCATTTTCAGTCGCTGCCATGATTAAGGATGCTTGCTGAAGTTTGAGGTTATGGATCGTAACGAGCACAAGTAACCACTTCATCTACCCATGCCCACCATCCATCTCCGTCATTCAGAAGGATGCTGCGTGCCCTCCTTCCTGGACATGCCAATCCATTTCCAGTTCTTTCATTAGCTTACTTTGTATGTCTTCCCCTATAAATTATATACAAGACAAAACAGGTTGTCAGAAGAAAAACCACCTTGTTTCTCACAACAGACCCACCTGCAATACCCGGACAAGGGGGATTTTTGCTATTCAGTTTAAAAAAATGAGGAATGGTGAACAATTAGAATTGTAAAAACATGTTTCATTAAAATCTTTCTAAAGATGGTGTGTTAGTGGTTTGTTGCCATTATTCTAAATTGGAAACAAAAAATTAATTCTGCTTTGGCATCTATAGCTTGGGGTTGGATTCCAAGTTTTAGCATTAAAGAACTCTCTGTTCCATTGCACATGTGTGCATCTATGAAAAAGAGCATTTCTGTATCTGAAGAGATACTAGTAACAGATAACAGATTAACTTTCACGCTAAAAGGGAAAAGACAGATTCAATATTTAAAAACATGTTGAGTCATGAATAAAATTATTAAAAGGGCATTTTGTCAGTATCCTATTATAGTCACAACACTAAGGCATGAATTTGTACTGTAAAAACCTACAAAATCCAAGTCTCTACATATTGTATATATTTGTCAATGGAAGCGTCACCCTTTGCCCGTGGGCACAGAGTCAGTTTAGTTCTGCCGTTGAGAACACAGATTTCTTTAACAGGCTTCTCGTATTTGAATGATATGGTTGCAGTCCTTAAATAAACAGCACATCTGTGTAATGACAGCATCAAATATATTGTTACCTGCTGCCTCCACATAGAAGATGTGGAAGAACCATTCTCATTTTTTCACTTTTTATGATGTCGTGGTGAAATAGGATTAAAAAAAAAAAAAAAAAAAAAAAAAAAAAAAAAAAAAAAAAAGTTGCAATCTTAGCATAGTACTTAAAAACTCTGAAAGATTTTTAAAGGAAATCTCAGCTCCCTGCATGTTGCATGTAGCACTGTGTGGGTGTTTTTCAACAGTATGAAGAGACATTAGAACCAAGGAAGAACGTGTTTTACTTGGTGTTCCCATATTCCCAAGTAAAAGCAATTGAAGAAAAGCAGAATATTGTATAAAAAAACCCAAAACAACCCCCAAAAACCCCTACTCATAGCATTCACACTGCAGCAAACCATCGTATCATGTTATTTCACAGGCATCCCAACAACTTCACTGCTATTAGCTTGGTTTGTATAATTACTGTTATTTTAGTAAACACTTCACATTCCAACTACTTAACATATTATTCACTGCAAATGGCTCCACTCTGCTCTCATTAAGTTGGTATCAATACTCAGCAGCTACTTGGGATTGAGATTATACACAAAGAATATGTTAGTGTTATTTTATTTCTCAATCTGTCCTTTTCCCTGCAGTATTTTCATATAGAAAACAGTGTGTGCCAGTTTAGGGGCATTTCCTAAATTCATCTGCACAACAATTCTCAGAATGTAGATGCCCAGAGCGAGGGAGATCTGCAGTCCCAGGGCCTAGTGATTCCAAAATTCGGATTGCACCTCAAATATGGTGACATGTGTAATACCTGGGGTTTAGAAAATGACACAAACTTAATCTTTCTACTAGATTTAAGATACCTTTTTTATCCCTTGATGTGAATTGTTTGAAAATTATCATACCTGTTTGCTCCAGGGAAAGCAAAGCATCCCTTCTTTCTTTGCAAAGCTTATAGGGCATTTCTTGGATCGATACCTCGGTGCATGAGACTGCTCTCCAGTGCCAGCTTTTATCCTTGAACATGTTTCCTTTCAACATTCTTCCCATTCTTGGTCAGTGCTTGCCTCTACTCTGCCTTGCCATCAATCTTTATTTTCTGCCCTGGTTGCACACACATCTCAGGATTGGGTAGTTTCAAAGAAAAATTCTCTTTCCATGGTTTTGGAATACAAATGTAGGATTATTTTAATTCTTCCATTTTCGGTCTGCCACCTCCAGCTGTTCACACTGAATTGCAGCAGTGAACGGTATTTGATCTTTGCATTTTTTTCCCCTCCTTCTCCACTAAAAAATGCAGTTTCTGTTTGTCTGGCGTATCTGTAGTGTTTCTAGCTGTGTGGAAGTGGAAGCATGGGACGAAGAGAGGGGAGGGTTTGAGCACTCCCAAATGTCTACCTAGCACCAACTGAGAGCAAACATAACACTTCACTTCCACAAACCCGTCCTTCCCAAACATAAATCAAACTCTGCATCGGTGGGAAAAGACTGAACCGTGGTTTAGAAAGGATAATGTTCAGTAGAACTAGACAGTTTGGAAATCTTGCACATGCTAGCAAACGCTTGAAGAGGAATATGCAAAACTCGTGGTCTGAACTGAAAACACGCTTGTGCGTTCAGATGTTTTCCAGCCTGATTGTGTAGGTCCTACAAACGTGATGGGAAGACTTTGGGGGAGAGCAGAGTGATCCTGCAGTGGAGAACTTCACACCCTTCCCAAGCTCTGCTAGGGGCTTCCAACTCCATAGGAGATCAAGCAATTGCCTCCAAATCGGACCACAGCACTTCGACTCACAGTCAGAAAATATTTATTCAGCTTCTTTAACGATAGCTTCCAGAATATTCATTTTTTTAAATATAAAACACCAAACACAGATACATTTTTCCCTATTTCAGTATTCTGTCCCCTCACCCCAGTAGAGGTAAAATCAAGTCAATGTAAGCATCCTATACTGGCAGTACTGTTTCAGGGAACTATTTTGATTTTACGGACATCAGCGGGGAGGGTGGTGGGGGTTGGTGATGGTTTGTTTTTTTTTTTATGGGGGGGGGCAGCAGCATTTCTTTGTTTTATTAAGAAAAAAGAAGAAAAAAAAAGACAAATATCCCCCCCATCTTTTCGAATAGGAAGAAAAAAAATAGCTTTTTGTGAAAAAGATGCATCATTGGGACAAACTAGTTAAACTTGCTGACTTTAGCTGAGTGGATTTGTCACCTCACCTTCAGCTGTGTGTTTTCTCCCACTGCTGATTGTAGCTTTTTCTACTCCAACAGTTGTGAGCAGCAGGAACCCCCTACACACACCCCCACACACCTGATCGTCAATTCTACAAGACTCCAGCAGTACTGCTTTGTTGGTTTGTTTTTCATCGCTGCTTGGGTAGGTTATAAGTAAAGAAACATGGGAGCCATCTGTTTGTGGATGGTCGATGATAATCTCCCAAATGTAAGCCTCTACAGGCCTATCTCTAGAAAGATAAATTAATTTTATTTTAATTGAAAACCTAATTTCCTAAGAAATTGATGAAATGGATCCCACTTCCTACCCTGCCCTTCCAGATACAATTTCCTACCGACCAGTAGCAAACTGCTCTTCCAGTGCTGTCATCAGCCCAGATATAGAGGTCCTACTGAAAATCTAATCTAAATGAGTCATGCAAGAAACTAATTGGAGGCATTTATTTTGCTTACCAAAATCTATTCTTCACATGAATTTACTATCCATCACCTGCCTGTTCAATCTATTCCAGCATTCCTGTAACTTCAGGATCAAACTCATGACCATACTTTCTTTCCCCTTTGGTCTAGCTACTGTCTTCATTTAATAGATCCCGGGCTGGCTCCAGTAAGGGCATGGTCAGTGTTAACAAGGCACTTCGGATCCTTTTTGGTTTCACGATCAGAATATGACAACATCTGTCTTCTCCTTCACACCAGTCGCAAGCTGGACTAGAATTCAGTAGCCTGGAAAGGACACCAACCCTTGGGTTTTGGGCCAATCTCTGTGGCAGTACCTGACCCCTGGGGCATAATATTGGGAATATATGGGGACCGCTTGACCTTCGTTAGCCTTTATACCTGGAAGCGAAGCAACGCTCCCAGGAGGTCAGCTAACATAAATCACATTAGTCCTGTTTCTGAACATTTAGCTTTCTGAAATTACACCTTCACTGAACAATGTGAGCACTATTTTGAATGTGTTTTAACTTAAGAATGAAAATAAAAGTAAAAGGAAAAGAAATTGGACACTTGAAGTGATGGCAAAAAAGAGGGACTGCTCCTACTCCATTACTGACAACGGGGGCAGGGCTTTGCTCATTACCAGAGAAATGGTCTCTGTTTTTCTGTATTCACTTTACTCTTTATTCATTTAAAATAAGCCACATAACCAAACTATTGCTGAAAGGTTAATGTTGTTAAACTGGCTAAGATATTGTCCTCTTAAGCCTAACTTAAAACTTGCCATATTTACTTGCCTTTTTTTTTTTTTGCTTCCCCTCCATACATGTGCAAAGCCATTTGGAGTCAAGTCTGGACATCTAATTATAATTCAGATTTTGAATATGTTGAGTGCTCTTAATTTACCAGATTCCATGCTGACCATCTCTCGGTTCTCCACTGGCTTTAAGAGGAGCTAGGAAAACTTCCTAGCTCTGACTCTTAGTAACTTGATAGCAGGTTCCTGACCAATTTAATTGTTAAAATAAATTACTGCAACAACCAAAGAAAAAGTGAAGTTGATTTTTCACTTTATTACAACTAGCATTGCTTGCATTCTAGCTGCTCTTCTCTGATTACACTGCATTGAGTCTGGCTTGTGATATGGAAAAAGATCCCATTAGGAACTGACCTAATCCAATCACACAAAGAGCCCACAAGCTTAACGGAGAGGTTGGCCCCGTATCATCCATCTATCAAGAGTCCTGCGTAATTGTTGTCAGGTTATACAGGGCATTGACAGAGCCACAGACTCTGAAAGTACTTCAGGTATAAAGCACTTCACAATCAATAATAACTGCGATTATTTCTCTTTTCTTTTTCCCCCTGTTGGTCACCTGACAACACATCCAGGTGTTAGGTTTTGAGCAAAAGGACGGGCAAGAGCAGAAGGTACATCACTGCTCCTTCTTGGTCAGCCAGCGGGGTTTCTGTTGTGGCTGTGCAGTCCTCCCTTCCCAACCTCAGGCTCTGAGCTAACTTATCCTCCCACAGCTCTTTCAGCAAGGCTGTACAACCCTGTTTCCACTGAGCAAATAAATACATTCGGTTGTCAGCTCAGTAAATGTTCAACATTTTGGCAGTACTCCTCTGTAACGTCATTGTTGACAGAGAATCATAAAGGCTGAGTCTGCTGCCTATGACCCAAGAAAACCTTCGTAATAAAGCTGCTGGAGGCAGCAGCAGAGAACGAACAAACGTAACTCTGGGTGGCTAGAGAGGCTGCGCAGTGCATCCTCTCGCTTCATCCTCTCATTTTGCCTTGCTAGGTAAGGCCCTGCGAGCAGTATGGCAGGTCTTTCACAGCAGACTGGAGACTGCTTGGTGCTCCAGTCTAGATGTGCCTGCAAACCCAGGGCTAATGCTGAGCCCTTGGGCCCTGCTGAGAAAGCTGAGGTCATGCCAACACAGCCTCCTGTCTCTGGATTTGGAGCTGGGTGCCGGATGCCTGGCCTGGAGAACAGGCAAAGTGAGCAGGTCAGCTTGCAAAAGAGAGAAAAAAGCCAGACAGGATGAGAGCCTGACAAGTTCAATATTCTGCAAACAGCACTTCCAGTAGTTAGTGTCTGAGGACAGACAGGCAATTTTATGCAACGCAGAAACAGCTCGTGCTCTTACAGTATCTTTCTGACCAAAAACCAGATTGCTTCTGTAGGCATAAAGAAATTAAAACACCAGTTCCCTTCCATTAGTGTCAGAGCACTGAGGTGAAGGGGGTGGCGGTGTGCGTACACATCCTATCCTCCCTCCAGAAGACACAGTTAAACTAATTCCCTCCCAGCCAGAGATGCCTGTAGCCTTAGAGGAGAGTTAGGGACATACTGGACATATACAAGTCCATGAAATAACTCTGCTATAAAGTTCTTGAAGGTCCTGGCAGACGACAAGGTGGATGTGAGTCAGCAGAGCACCTTTGAGGCAATGAAGACAAACCACGTCCTGGACTGCAGCAGCTCAAGGGATGTGATTACTGCACATGCAGTTTTGGTCCCCCCACATTTCTAAGGAGACAATGAAATATTGGATAAGGTCCTGTGAAGGGCCACCAGGATGATTAGAGAATTGGAGACCTCATCATACGAAGAAAAGTTGAAGGAACTGGTCTGGAGAAGAAAAGGCTCAGAAGATCTAGTTATAATCTTTCAGTACTTAAAAAACTAAGAGGTACTCTCCTCATCAGGATGTGTTTTGACAGAACATGAGGTTACGGGCACAAGTTGCTTCAGGAGAAAGTACAGCCGGATATAAGCTGTACTTATATCTAAGTACTTATATATTTTCTTGTATAAGAAAAAATTCTTCACTGTGCAAGCAACTGAGCATTGCAATAGATGGCAGTGGAATCTCCTTGCTGGAAATAACCAAGGCTCAGCTTGGTCGTGTTCTGGATAACCAAATCTAAAGCTTGCAACAGAATATCAGACCACATGATGAGCAATCCCTTCCAACCCAATTTTTTCTGTGGTTCTAAATCAAAACCAAAAACAAAGGGGAAAAGAAAAGCAACACTTTTCTCTAAATTAAGCTATTTCCACAAATTAATTTCCTTCACTCAATTCATTTAGCAACAATCTTTTTTAAATAATAGAACTTCTTCCTTCTTTCATATCAAATAAAGAGGACAGCAAAAGCCATCCATGTAACTTGCCACGCACAAATTAAACCAAACTGCTGGGTTATAAAACTCTGCAGCTTCTTGGAGCTACATTTATTTTTAAGAGAGTTGAGATCCAATGGCAAAGAGGTTAAATAATCATCAATAGTGCAAATCACTGTCTTCTCCTAAATGCCAAATTTAAGTGGTTCCATTACTGAAAGGGGAGAATTCCACAGGACTTCCCTGCAGTATTGCAAGAGAAATCAGAGGACGGTGCTGCCTGGCACACAGCAAGAGTTGTCTTGATTGCTGAGCAGTAATCCACAACCAGGTAAGATGACAAGGGGTTGTCTGAGACAGAAGGCTAATGACAGGCTTCTGATGAATTACCTGATCAAAATCAACACACATGAAAGGAAGAAGATTGTCAAGATGATTTACTAATAAAGATGAGACTCCAGGACTATCTTAAGAGGAAACTTTGTTATACGTTATTTCTACAATCAAATTTTGGAGGAAAAGAAGCTTAGAAGAAACAAGATGTTATGTTAAGTAGTTACACAGTCTGATCACAAGAATCCAGCCCCATGCCGGAAACCGCGACCAAGACAGCATTAAGACACAAAAATCAGAACAGATTAAAGTATCCCTAATTCAGTGCTTCTCCAGGAACAGTAAGGAGTTTCAGTTCTTCCAAGGTCAGGTTGGATGGGGCTCTGGGCAACCTGATCTAGCTGAAGACATCCCTGCTCAATGCAGGGGGGTCGCACTAGATGACCTGTAAAGGTCCCTTCCAACTGAAACTATCCTATGGATCTGTAATTATGTTATTCCACAGCTTTTAAATTTCAAAGTTCAGTTGTGCAATCTGAATCTTGTTGTAAATGCATGTATTATTGAAATACTGTCCCTGAAAACCCAGTTTGTTGCTGCCTTACGCGGTTAAGGAAAGAAATTTGACCAAAATCAATCAAAACTGAGCGGCGACTTAGGCTCAACTGCTCTTACTGATGCTCTAAAGCTCATACCGTGTCACTCCTGTTTCGCCTCTAAAATCAAAGCTGCGCAACAAGCATTTAATTCTCTGAAGTCTCTCTAATGGGAACAAAAGAGGGCAACGGATCGCTCCTCACAGGAGTCTAGCAGGGGAGGAAAGGCAGCTGGTGTGGAGTGCAGGATAGCTTGTCGGGTCTCCCATTGGGAAACAGAGAAAATGGAGAATAAAAACCAAACACTGGGGGAAAGCAAGATTTAGGAGAGAATGAAGGGAAAGAATTATTTGAAAAATGAAATAAAGGACAAGAGGGAACCGGAAGAAGCTTCGGCAATTAAAAAGGAGATGTCAAAAAATGTTAAAGAAAAAGCCTATATGACACACGGGAAGGAGAACCCAGTTGCTGAAGTTGCTGTGTTGCCACACCTCCCGTGCAGAAGCTAGGGAAGGAGAGGAGAGCGGAGCACATCACGGAGGGCTGTGCGATGGGGAATACTCCGGCTGGCCGCTGCAGTCTGTGGGAGGAACCGCACAGCCACTCTGTATTTCCCAGGTTTGATCTCTGAAAAATAGCACTAAAGTAAATATATGCTCCCGTGGAAGTTCGGCGGTGTCCCTGGAGCTCATTCATTTTCTAACCTTTTACCAGCTGCTGGCCTGAAATGGTAGGAGTTCACTTTAAGCCAGACTGGATTTCAAAGGAAAGGTCCCAGAGGTGACAAGCTGCTCATTAATTCACTGTAATGCTTTAGTGCTGGAGGAATCATTTTAAACGCACAATCTGAAACTATTTAGAGCCACCAAATAATTATATCACGAGAAGCCACCGCACACTTCACATTTACTAATGTTAAAGTCTAGCTATGTAATCTGCTGATAGAATTAATGAAGAAAAAGGAGGAGACTGGCATTTTATTAAGAAATGCTAATCAACCTGTTTTTGAAGTGTCCCTCATTTGCATTACAAACATTATTATGAAAATTCAGCATTATGCTTCTGTGTGCAGCATTGTACTGCTCTACTGATCAAAAATATTCACTTCCTTAGAGCAGGGGAAAAAAGGGAATGAAAAATCACGATCAAAGATAACTTCAATTACTTGTTAATTTCACCTTAATTCCACTCTTGGGATAATAAGCCTTCCTCATAAGTTTCCTTCCCTGTAACAAATTCTGATATATGCTTATAGGCCCCTAAATATATTCCCACAAGAGGTACATGAATAAATATGCATCAGTGTAATTTACATAGCCTTCACCACCAGCATGGTACGACTCTTCATAAACTCACTACTGTTTACTGTGTGGAAAACTCATTAAACTCCCCTTTGAATACAGGAATGAAACTTATTTTTTAATTTATTAGACATATTCTCATTGGTCTTCTATTCAACAACACCGTGAGAGATGCACAGAGACAATTTTATTCTCCAGTAAAAATAAAATAACAGCGCAGAAAAATCAGAAGTGTATACTTTGGGTTGTGTATCAAAGCTGCACCCACTCATTCCTGAATAAAATACTTCTTTTGCTGCTGTATAGATCTGATAAGTCGATATGCAGAAAAAGTAAATATTTTTTTAACTTGGTTTATCTATCAAGCATTTACCCACAATTTATTACTGAACATACATTTTTCCCTTCTCACAGAGTGCTGAAATGGTAACTGCAAAGACTGAGGGAAACCGACCTGACTCACTAATCAACTCTGTAAACAGATAGAAAATTAAGAAATTATTAAACTTGGAAAAGTAGGTGACAAACTGCTAGATCTCAGTTACTTATTTAGCTCCGTCAGCTGGATATGAAATAAATTTCTTGAAAACATTTCTCTTTTGAGGAACTAGTGAGCTCTGAAGAGAAAACTTTATCTTGGAAAATTCTTGACCAGCTCTGCCTGAAAAACACAGAATACATAATGTGATTTCCAGAATTTTGAGTGAGGCCAGACAAACTCAAACTAGAACAAAATTAAGATACCTGACCATCACCATAATATATCTTCTCAGGCTATGACTCTGAAACTTAATTGACCAGATGCAATGACAAAATAGCTAAAACCCAGCACAACGGCTTCTTCAAACACAAATCTTTGGAAAGGAAAGGTGAGCTAACAGGCAGAAAAATACCTATTCATCTTTCTGTGTGTGTGTGTGCTTGTTTAGAAAGCAGAACCTGAGGACCAAAGGATGCCACAGTCTTTTCAGAAATGAAAGCCACCAAATGATGCGTATCAAAACGGGGAAAAAAACCCCAAACAACTTTTTACAGCCACATCAGATAATGAGAAGAAGCTCTCTCAGGAAAAAGGTGGACTAGCTGAAATCACAAAATGCATGTCTTCTGGAGACACAACGGGAATTGTCCTGGCTTGCAGAAGGAGCTCAGCCTGCTTCAGTCTTGCACATACTATCTTTTGGGGGCAGCTCCTGAAGCAGGTTCGCTCTCCAGCCAGCCCCAGACTTGGTCTGTGAGAGCACGTTGGAGCAATGCAAATCAGAGCTGGGGGAATCCCCAAGGTTGCCTCATCACCCTCTCTATTTAGCAGTGTAGATGCACACACGAGCAGGACTGAACTTTAAGCCTATAAAATGCATTTTGCAGATATGGATAGTGATTTGAGAACAACTAAACCATAGGGTACATAACTCTTGCCTCTTTTCATCTGTCCCCAAATGCTACTTCCTCACTATTTTAATTTAACCAGAGGAATGGTTGACCTAATGAAACCTTCCGCTGTTACAAATGTTTTCTCTGCACACCAAGAGTCTTCAGAATTTTCTCCCTACCTGAAGACCATGCCAAGGATCATTTGGCCTCAGGACGTCAGGAAGGCATCTCAGTTGCAGCCTAATAAAGCGACAGATTCAGCAGCAGTCAGCTACTCTATCAAAATGGTTGTAGTGTGTCCTGACACAGTAGTTCTGCCAAAGGAAAAAGGTACAGCGGAAAAAGGACATGTTGTGTAAGAGAGAGCGAGCTAATCATCATCAGGAGTATGTCCCTAAAATGCACCCTTCTCGTCCGTATTTCTGGCTGTAGATAAAGAACTAACCACATCCCCCGTGAGCAGCGCTGTGATGAATAATACGTTCATTACTCTTCTTTCTACCTGGACTGCAGATTTGGATGTCCTTCAAATTTGCATTTAGTTCACTAATCTGGATGGCTGAAATGTCAAACACCTTAAGGGATATATAAAACATTATTTACCCTACTGAAATCTAGTTTCTAAAGCACAAGCACCGGCTGGTCCAATCAACGTGACTTGAAACACAGTACACTTCCACAACAAGCTCCTGCAATATGTTTTCCGGATTTATGTTATTTTTGAGTTGTTTCTCTGCTGCATAATCCTCCCAAGGATATAAAACCCCAGGTAAATCAACATATGATTTGTCAAACAGTCTCCATTCATTTTATCCAGCAATTTCCATTCACCATATTTGGATAGGGCAGACCTTAGAGAGCTGCTTGAGAAGCTACTCAACTCTGTTTTTCCTTTTCCTTTAAAAAAACCACACTTCTATTATTGAGGAGTGTGATTTAGGAAAGACAAGGATATAGCAGACAACTTGAACCACTCCGATTTTTCTTTTCAGGCTACCATATTTTGAGAGACAACACTGCTTCTTCCGCTGGGCACTTCATCTTTTTTCTGGGGGTGTTTGACAACCTTCACTACTACATTGTTTTGCCTTCTAAAGTTTAACAGCGGTAGCAGTCCTTAAATTAACTGCCCTCTGTTCATATTTTTTTACTGCATAGCAATCTAATAAATACTAGGAAAACAAAATCTATTACACAGCAGAGTCATTAGAAAAAGAAAAAAAATGGAAGAAAAAAAGCACTAGGGTAGGTACAGGCAAAGCCACTGCTTAGATGGCTTTTGAGTAAGCACCTGGAACCAGATTCATCAAATCAAAGGAACAAATTACATTTGCGGATGCAACCTTTTGGGAGCTGCTTTTTAGTTTTTGTTAATTCACCGCATTCACTGTATTAATTCTCTTGGCTTCCCATTCATATTGAGTTTCTCTTTTAATCAATAGTTTAAACCAAGGGCTTGATTCAAAGCCAACAGGGACCAATGAAAAGTTTCTTCGACTTCAGTAGAGTGCAAGCACCAAAAGTACATTAAGTAGCTAGACTTCATTGTAGATTGACTATATGCAGAATGATGCAAAAACTACTTGAAATTACAGCTTTTTAATAATGCTTCAATACCACTTTAATTGCATGGACATTTGCTCTGGGACTCTGCCTTCATATACCAAAATTCAAATGGATGCTGTCATTTTTTTTGTCTCACCCAACAGTGTAAACACAAAAACAGACATTATCGCAACTATACTCAAACTATTCTACAACACTTCAAAAGACAAGTCTCATTTAAACCTCCATTCCTCACAGCCTGGATTTCAACCAGGATACCTGGGGCTAATAATTAAACTCTACAGAAAATACAGAAAGGGAACACTGAAAAAAAAAAGTCAATAAAG
The DNA here is from genome assembly GCF_000710305.1 of Buceros rhinoceros silvestris. Lineage (NCBI taxonomy): Eukaryota > Metazoa > Chordata > Aves > Bucerotiformes > Bucerotidae > Buceros > Buceros rhinoceros. Next base: position 111,261 of record NW_010395817.1, on the reverse strand, counting down.
AAACCTTTTAGAGGGATGTATCTCTGGAACAAATGGTTGCAGCATTCATTCTGTTAAACTGCACCTGAGGGAGAGAAGACCTTAAGCCAGTCCTTAGCATAAACGCTGCAGGTGCTACCGAATAGCTTCCCACCGCTTGGCAGATGCAATTTCATTGCAGGGTGCTTTACTGCCTTTTAAATGACATAAAAATAAGACAAAGCTCAAGTTTACTGAAAATCGTGGCATTAACTTTCACTCACGACATTGCGCTGCAGTAACCACCAGAGATGGATGCTGAAGTTGAAACATCACGACTTGCCTGTCCTGTGTGCCTAGGAAAGTCCCGTTGTATTGTCATTCAGGGGCTCGAACACATGGCAAGTGCCGCCTCACTTTATCCTTCTTTCGTTCTAAAAATAACTCTTCAAATGCTAATCTCAGGGTGGTACCTCAAACTTGCGCAGAACTGCACGGAGCTAGGATAACTATTCACTCCATTTATCATTCCTTTGTTTCTTGCTTGACAGGGATGATAGCCTAATTTTTCCTCTGCATTAATAGAACATTCACGTCACATCAAATTCCGAAGTCATTAGTTAGTATATTCACCAGATCTACATTAATAAAGCAACAACTCGATCACTGCCTTTTAAAGTGCCAATTCGAAATAGAAAAACCAGGTGCTGTTTAAACAGCATAATCATTATTCTAATTGATACCTTATAGTTAACAGTACAGAAGAGGGAGTAACTATGAGCACTGCACTCCCACGTACGCTTCAGTTCGAGCAAGTGTCTCTCACTCAGCGTTTAAGGCACAGGAGTTACTGGCATGGGAACAAGAACTGGTGCCGCTAATGCTTGCGGATCTCTGTCCTCATGAATGTATGCTATTGATTTAGCTTCCACACACTAAACTATCCAAGAGAGTTGTAGAGGAACAGGAACTCCAGCCAGAGACGGGATCATTAAATGAAGCACCTCTGAATGGACCTGCTGCCAAAAATAAAAGTGCCTGTCATGATTCTGCACTCGGTAGGTCTAAATCTGCTCCGCGAGATTCAAAACCCTTTGAAATTGTAAGGTATGTCGATCTTAATCCCAAAGCCTGTGAAGCAGAGAGGTGGAGAGAACTGGGTTAAGAAGAGGCTCCACTGCATGCCCTGGAAGCTGAAGGACTGCAGAAAACATCCAAAGCTTGGGAGAAGAGCTTAAATCACTTTCCTAATAATCTCCTATGGAGAACACTGATCAGGCTCTGGACTCAAAGCAAACATTTCTCCAACTTCTACCAGAGACGGGATGGAGTGCAGACTGAAAAAATAAAGTCTGCGGTTGTCTGTCCGTGAGGCGAGATGAGAAGAAAACCCAAACCCAGCCTATTTCACAGTAACTGCCCGACTGTGCACCCCGTTTACTGAACGACCAGCAGCATGGAAGTTTCCACCTGCAATTCTGATTAATTGCTCTCTAGGTATCACTAGTACTTTTTAAACAGGCATTTAAAATGCAAATGTAGCATAGTTTAACCTCCTTAAAATTTACAACTCTTCAGAATATTTTTTTCTATCATTACAAAAATAAATACAGGGAGAAGATTTACTGCAGATTTACTGCAAAATACCTTTGAAAGGTTGCAGTTCATGTCCCAGGTAAAATGGACAAAAAGAAGCAGCAAATCTTACGGGTTTGTTATTTGAACAATCTATTATACCAAATAAATGAGCAAATAACACCAGTACTCAGATTTCAAGCATATTCATTTTCACACAATTGTTTCTTCATCTGTCTTTTACATAATCCCTGTGACAGGCACTCATGAGGAACATAAAATATGTGTTCACTGATGATACAACTGCATAAACAGGCACATGTTGAAGTAGTTCAGGTAGGCAGGCATCTCTGCTCTACCTCAAAACATAAAGGTTTTACTTTAAGAACGAACAATTTTAAATTCTAAAAAATTCATTACTGAACAATTTTCTGTTCCCTAACTGAGAATATAGCACAGTTTCCTAGCAATGCTTCTTGTACCAATATGAAAAGGTTAAATAAAAGAAAAAAGCACAAGTAGAGTATATGAAAGGGCACTGTCTCTTTGACCCTTAATGTGAAAAATTTACTGAAGCCATTGGGGTGGTACTAATAAAGCAGAAACACATTACAAAGCTACAACTGTGAGAAGCTTGGACAAAAAAAACCCAAAAACAAAAAAAATGCTGCATAACAAAATATTATAGAACACTTTCCAAGAGGGGAGTTTCACTAAGGACAAAAAATAACCATGGTACATAGAAAATGGATAGTGGCCACTGAGGGGGAAAAGGAAGAAAGAAAAAAAAAGAAGCATTAAAGACAAAGTTCAATATGGAAGCAAAAAAAGATAAAAGATACAATAACTAGCCAGCGAAATAGGTGGGGGTGCTTTCAAACATTTTAACTTTACTGTGCCTCTGAAGTAAGTAAATATTACCTCTTTTTGCTTCATAATTGAGGCAATAAGGGTAAATGATTTATCAAGATCACACGGGAAGTCTGTGCCAGAGCCAGGAACCTAGATTTATTACCTAACCTCTACACCACACTGACTCCCGTGAACGATGTAGACAAACTGCAGGGAGGTCAAGAAGAAAAAAAAACCTAAGACTCCAGGCTGGCAAGACCAAGATATAAGGTGAGATTTTAAAAAAGCGTGGGGTTGGCACAGGTTTTCCATGATAAAGTGAACAAACTCAGAACTGCCCACCAAACCTAGCACCTACACGCGCAGTGGCTCACGCGTGCTAAGGCAAAGCGGCAAAAGGCCAAGCAGAAGCAAAATTCAGGTCTGCAGAAGGACTGTTCTCCCATGGGTGAGAGCAAGGGAACAAACCAGAGTGACAGGAATCAGTCACATTGCTCAGTTCGAAGCTTGATGAAATGCTGGGCACTTTTGACAGACTTCAGTGTAGCACAAGACCCACACAGAATAAACAGTGCACCCAACAGGTCTTGAAAAATAATAATTCCATTCCTTGGCTAAGGAAAGATGAACCAGGTGTGGGGCTTAACCGTACTTTCCATACTGTAAAGGCTTTCAGTGGAAAGGACAAAGATTCAGGTTTATCTGAGGGTACATATTATTGGGCATGATGGGTTGAATGAAGAACCATTTTTATGGCCTAACAAGAAGTCACAAATCACCTATGGCGAGAAGTACTCCTCATGTAACTACGGGGTGGGTGGGGGAACATGCTGACAAGAATCCTGTCTTGATAAAGAGTCTAAACTCTTACTGCAGCTTTAAAACATGTAGTTGCTGGGAAATGGATCCATGGATTATTTAGGGGGACCCAGTCCGACTTATCTGGAAGCTGAAAGCCAACAGCCCCAGAATTTCCACTTTGAATGTAATATTTTCATGAGGCGGGTGAGCGTTACACAGAAGTAGAAATCTACTGCTGCTGAAGCACCAACCTTCACTTGAGAGGACCTGTCAACACATGATAGATCTGAACATCAAACAGGTTTAAGGTCAGTTTTAGCTGTAACCTTTTAACTATCCCTTTAGCTTTAACATATATAACTGAGATCACAGAATTGACATCTGTCCTCCAGGGCCTCCAGCAAAACTGATGAAAACAAGCCGAACTAGCAAAATACCCCGAAGAATTCTGTTCCTGGGATACCACTTCTGAGGAGTTATTTTAGCTATTTATTTTTAATTAAAACAACATTAACACAACACAAAGCTGAAATGAGAAAGTATAATTAGCACAGCCTCAGACGGGGCAGCGCTTGCTGGTCAAGTAGAATGAAAGAGGTCACGGACCTCTTCTGGTTTACAGTTCATGTCCTCAGGTCCTGTTCAAGTTAGCTGGTTTTGAAAGAAGTCTAAGTAAGGCAGGGCATCATCTGTCCTAGCTGACAAGGTACACATATTTTTTTCAAGTGCAACCCACTTCTGTACCCACAGGCTCACAACAGGATACAATTTCATTGTGCTTGATGGTCTTGTCAGGGTAGGGAATGATTCTCTCTTGCATATTCAAATTCCATTTCCATCATCACCACACCACCAGCACCACCACCACTGCTTTGAGTATCTATCCACGCAGATCAGGATGTTGCTGCTTGAACTAAATCAATTAGCAAGTGGCAGACATCCAGGGCAAGTATCTTTCCTATGGAAGGCTGGGTCCTTGAAATCAGTTGAAAGGTGAAGGCAACAAAAGTTAAAAGACTCTGGCTGGGCATTAATGCCTGTCACAGGGATGAGACTGACCACCGACAGAAATGAGATCAGGAAGGGAGAGCAGATGAAGGCAGCCCTACTAAATTGTCAGATACAAACAGGAACCTACAACGCTATGCAACTTTTTACCAGATACGTCTCTACACAAATTAGTTTAGCGAAGCTGACATCTAATTAAATCTACTCTTTAGTGTGTGTCACCCTTCTTGCAAGTCTATGCGAAAAGGGTTATAGGAAACTTTCTGATGGTGTTAAACATTAATTGCTAGCTGTATTCTTATACCCTCACCCCAACTTAGCAGCTCCCAAACCAAAATGTATGCCATGCATAGGAAAATGCATAGCACGCATTGAACACATCCAGATCTTGTGTTGAAAGAAATACTAAAAGCAAATCTGTAAAAATCTACCATGTATTGGGAATAAACATTATTTAAAATTAAGGGGGATGGGGGATCAAAATTTATTCTTCTATCGAGTAATATGTGGGAACTGAGGGATTTGAAACCATTCTGTGTTAAGGTCCACACTGCTGACAGCCAAAAATCATAAGGAAACTTATCCTATTAGAAGACTGACAATCTCCACGTGGCAGTATTTTCACTGGCAGAAAAGGAACGTAAAACGGACAGAAAAGATGACATTAAACTTCCATTGATCTGTCAGACTAAGTTAGAACCCTCATATTATTAGGTAGATTTTTTTAAAAAAGCCGAGCATGGAGTAAAAAGGAGACTTCAAACTTCACAGGATCTAAACCCATTCACAGTAAGAAAATTCGAACAAATGGTTCTTGACATCGCATAATGAAGACATGGTATAGTGGGAAACTGCCACCATAAACCGTCATTATACGCCTCTGTACATCTATCTATTATTAATCTGTAAGCTGTGTCGGAATTTTTTAAGAGTGCATTTTAAAAGGAACTAGAAATACAAGGCTATGAAGAAGAATACTCAGAATTTCTTGAGATCAGCAGAGGGGTAGAGGATTCGTTTTTGCAGTGGTTTGTTCTGACACTGCGTGACTATTCTTCCATGAAAATCATATCCAGACAAAGGTAACAAAAAGATAGATCGATCTGAGCAAACGAGACCTCTATGGTGTTTGTGATTGCAAAGTGACTGCAAGTCCTACACACGTCGGGTAGCCGGAGAACCGAGTGTTTGCCACGTATCTGATGGAGTTTCTAACATGCATGTCCCCCTTCCTTCAATTTAAAACATCTACTGGTCAAAAAGCACTATGGACACCCTTAACTGCCTCGTGATTATCTTCTCAGAAGGCTGCCACTATCGTGTATTCTGTCAGTGTTATGTTTTGCTATGTTTATGATTTTCAAACATCACTAAAAAAGAAAATCACAAAGTTGCTCACGGTTAGCTAGACAAGCACACAGACTGCCGTGCTAGTGCTGTTTAGGGCTTTGACTTCTATTTAACGAAAGCAGACTGGAGAAAACATAAGTAATTCCTAGCTGGCTCTCCTGTCTTTCATTTAAGTCACTTTTTCTCTTTTCCCATTTAATTTCCCTGACAATTATCTTCTCACTTTTATTAGTCCATTTATTTTCCTCTCCTTGCGAACAGTCCCAGTAGAAATGTGAAGATGCTAGTGTCGCTTGTAAAAAATACGTTTGGCTGAAATAAATGGAAGGATTCCTCAGACTCAGGAATTTGGCCATCGCTGTAAAGAAATAACTGGGTCCCAGCTGAACGTCACAAAATATGAAGCTATCTCAGTGTCTGTCTCAAACTGGGTAAATTCAGACAAACAGTCTAAGTCAGCGTGTCGAAGGTTCACCCTTCACTCTGCAAAAAGCAAGAACCTTAAGTTTTCCGGTCTGCTTCCCGCTTGTTATATGACCCCCGATTCAAAATGCTATAGTCTTTGGGCAAATTCAATTTTTTAATATATTTTGGGTACTTCCTAACTATTATCTCAGTTACACAAGTCACATTTTAAACTGCTGCTGTTGATGGAAATAATCACAGCTCCAGATGACAGACTTCTTCTTTTTGCGGCTCTGATTGTAAAATTGATTAATGAGCCCTGGATTTAGAAGCATCTGTACGAATAATCCTGGTTTTTAAATAGTTTAGCTAAGACAGAACATGTTTTTACTTCCTGACAGTGAAATATGTACTTATAATTTTAGTAGATTGAGATTTTACGTCTACAAGCACATCTTGTTTAGTAAGAACAGTGTAACCTCCTGTCGCACCATTAAGGTAAGGATGTTGGTCTACAGACTGACTAATATCCAGAACATTCAGGAAAAAAAAAATGCACTTGGATAAATCCAAGGTAAAAAGTAAGCATTTGATTCTCAAAACTTTACAAGTGGAACTAATCTAAATTCTTCTTCAGGAGGTGTCAGTCTTGCTGGACTGTAAGAACAATTTCGCTGGCTCCAGTCGCTGGCACAATGAATTGTTTACTACCAAAACCATGTCCCTTTTTTGTATTATCCCAAAAGCCACATTAACAGGTATCCAAAAATATGACAAAACTTTGATGAAATAAATGTGGAAGAGATAAACTATATTTATCACCTTATTCTAAGGTTCTTCTTCAGACTGACTTCTCTTACAGCTAAAAATCATGTAATTGTTTACATACAGACGTAATGGTCCATACATGCCAAGTAAACTCCTTACTTTTAAAACCACTTCTTTATAAGAAAAAAATAAGATATACCAGCACTCAACCAGCATCTCTTTAGGCAGAATTTTGTCACTAGAGAACACAACTGCAGGAAGCCGTGAGCTTTCATTTACTTGACTGCTCAGCCATGAGCATTGGCATCTCTCAGCGTTAATAAGGAAACAGAAAGTCCATCGTGGGGAGATGGGGTTCTTATAACAAAACTGACACCAGAAACTGAAGAAGGATGATAAATATTAATCATAACTAATTATTAAGAAAAACATGAGGAGAGAAGTACTCCCTTCCTGAGCAGCAAGACTCAAAAAGTCATGTTCGAAAAAGAAAGTGTGTTTCTCACTGAACAAATATATTGACACCTCAGTACCACAAGACCAAGACATACCGCAATGCAGTATTTTCAGAAAAACAGAAGTCACCCCAGCAGCTTTGGAAGTCACTCATGAGGCAGCACAGACAAAACTAGAAATTCAGTGTCTTGTTTTGCTCCTAACTGGGGACTGAGCAAAGGCTCTCTTTCTGAGAGCTGAGCAGTTGGAAAGAGCTGACCCTTCACCCCGGCTGAATCCTGTGGGAACAGGAATCTTTAAGCCTGGACATGATTTATTGAAAAGGCAGGATCAATTAAAAACTCATATTTCTAGCTGAGCATTTTATTACCAATAAGTCTTAAGACATTATCATTACCGAGAGGTAATAAAACTTCTCCTGCTGTGGTTTTTTTTCTTCTCTGCACATGCCAGTTTGGCCAGGTAACTCCCAATTGCTCACATGAGTATTTCTATTCCAGAATGATAAACCAGGCCATAATCATGGCGTTTTAAAGCTAGAAATTTTCAGGAAGATGTTGTCAGTGCAATACCTGAAGCTACTCAAACCTCCTCTTTAGCAAATTGGAAGTATCTGGCTTGTATGTAAAGAGAGTAAATATACAGGCAGTTCGAGTGCTACCTAACTACACAGCTTAAAGCATAGTATGTTGCATGCAAAACACATAGTTACTTAGCAAAGTTTTCAGGCTTCTCTTCAAATATTAGCATCTTTTAAGTGTCTTTCAGGTTGTACCTTTTATATGTGTCTCTCCTATCTACTTGTGCCTATTTCCAATGCAGCAGAACCCAGCAGTGAGAAAGTTCTTTAACAAATATGTGAAAACTTTGCTGCCAATCTTGACAGCTCAGAAGATGATGCAGGTGACATCTTAGAGGCAGTTCTCAGAAGGTAACGTCATACTTTTTTCCACACACACCTGTGGGCACTGTGACGCTAACTGAAGATTCTCTCAAGAACGTTGTACAGACAAGTTTCTTCAAGTCTTACTCGAAATGCGATCAGCAGAACAGGTCTCAGCGTTTTAACGACAGCAAATGTGTATCTCAGGATTGTGACTTCTGTATTAGCGCTGCCTGGCTCAAGTCGGAACCGGCAGCGAAGTCACAGCTGTATCATCGTCTTTCATCTAGCCTACACCTACCACAGATCAAGAGGAGAATGGGGAAAGCAATATTTTTTGCATTGATAGTTCCACTCAAGGCAAATTAATGTGAAAAACAAGCCTCAGCTCCCAGCCACACAGCACAATACCAGCGCTACTTGCTCAAGAGGGAAACACAGAGCTGAGTCTGGAGGTATCCAGCTAAATGTTACCAACATTCCACCCATCAACATCCAGCAGGCAGAAAGTAAAACAAGCTTCAAATCAAATCTGCATCCTTGAGATACTTTTGTGTAGTTCCAAAGTTGGAACATCAGTTTGTGCATCGTCAGTGCACAATGAAAACGTTCAACTCACTCAGGTGCATGTTGTGCTGAACCATAAGCTATCAAACAGCATAAAGTTCTCAGGTGTCTCACGGTCAAAGTGAAAAATGTGTGTGCTCTGAGAGAACGGAGAACTTAAAACGTGTGGCTTTGCGGTTCCCCATAGTATTTTCTTAGGGTTCTTGAATTTGTAGAAGTATTCACCTTCAGAAGACTCTATGGTGGCGATGCAGTAGAGGCCAAACACCTATTTAAGACTACACAAAGTACAGAATACTTTGATGGAGACCAAGTATGTGCAGATACATAGCAATAAAGGAGAGCGAGTTTCAGCTTTTTAGTGATTTATAGTATTTTCACCTTTTTTTTTTTTGATGCCTCATTCTGAGTCCTAAAAAAAACCAAAAATCCACTTGAGTCAGGACAGAGGTCAGCAATCACCATTTCAACTTAAAATATCTCCATTTAAATGCAAATACTAGCCTTTCTTCCTGACCTTTAAATGCTCATTTCATAGAAATGGAATAGAAAGTGTAAATTCTGTGTCTTGCTATCTCTAAGCAGTTACCATGTCATTTAGTCACATTTTTGTCACATAATTCCTTCTTATTAAATATATTCCTTCTGATTAAATATATGTCATTGTATCAGTGTACTCTAGCTCCTGAGAGACAAAAACCTGTAATTTTGCATGATGTTTCATTTCACAGAGTACACAGATTAAATTGGAGATTATCGTTGCTTCTTGCTCTCTATTATTTGAGATAAACCCAGGTTTTTGTGATACCAACAATGATGCCAAAATATTCTGAGGCTTGACAATAACAAATTTAAACAATACTGATATTCACAACAGAGGTTTGCACGCTCTTCTCGAACCAGTTCATCTAACTCAAAATCTCGCTCCCCACTTTAACTACAGCTATTTATAACCCTTAAATTTCTTGCCAATTAACAGACTATTAGATGCATAAGAAGAAAATAAATGGATTAATATTTCTTTTACTATCAAGGGGGGAAATCTGGTCATCACCCTTTAAGTTACTACAGCAAAGAGTTTCCAGAAGCAGCACGATAAGGTCTAGCGACTAGTAAAGAAGTGTGAAATGTAACATCGAGCTACTGATGCCTCAGCCCAGCTGGACACTATGTGCCATGATTGGGTTCAGTACCAGGATTGCAACAGCATCTCAGTCAAGCCCTGGTCCGGCTCATTCAGCCAGGTCCCACATAAACAGACCAAAGAGCTTCCTCCCTGCTTCAAGCGAGAGCCACCTCATGTTTCTCTTCCATCAAAGTTCTTCTGCATCTCCAAAGCAAGGCAGGGAAGACCCTGTTCCTTGAAAGAACATTTTTCTGCCTGTTTAAAAAAAAAAAAACAAACCAGCCCCTGACATGGCCATTTCCAGGAGCAGTAACTCCTCGTAATGCCAGATTTTTAGCTGGAGGGAGAAAAGGAACTAGCTCCTAGGTCAAATATAGACACATCATCATCACCCCAGAGCAAAGGTCAATTATTATCTCTACCATCATTTCTCGTGTCATGATCTCCCCTGCCTGTTTCACCAGTAAACCTTGTTCATGGGTACAACTGTCCTCTCAAGGAGGCAAATAATAGTCCGTGTGCTTGTGCGTGTGAAAACATTTCTGTCGTTGCTGCTCTCACCTAGTCAGTCATTAGTTTTTAAAATTAGATCCCATCCCTTCCCATATATTTAAATCATGATTCAAAAGAGGACAGATTTAATTTTACTGTCAATGAATTACACGTGTAGAATCACATCAGTGCTCTGGAAAATGTGACTCTTAACTTTGATTAAAAAATACGTAATTAGGCTTTATTATGCTATTTATTGGGGGATGGGGGAAAAGTTTTAAAGATTGATTTTTCATGCTGGCATTTGTTCCTCTGACTATCAATCTGGCTGTGGAATTGTCAGAGGCTCATCCGTCAAATTGAAAAATAATGAAGAAAACTCAAGTGTGAAAATAGGTGCTTTGTGCAGATTATCAGTAGTATCTGAAAAATATTGTGGAATGAAGTACCATTGCTTATATATTTTGTCATCACATAAAGAATTTCTCTGTCAATTCTGCAATTCAGAGTTTAACTATTAAACAAATTAACTCCTTAACAAATCATATGGAGTTTAGAACGACTTAGGCATGCAAAGGACACAGCATAACGTCAGACGATCACTAATCACAGCAACAGGAGAATCACAGCACAGTCAATTCAATTTTCAGTGACGCCTCTTTAAGCTCTAATGAACCATGGTGCCCTAATGAGAGGTTTCACTGAATCCAAGCCAATCAAGCAGAAATTTTATGGAGAAAAGGGAAAAGATAAGAAGCAAAGCCACTCAATTGCTATATTTTACAGCAATGTATTCAACCATGGTCTAACGGTTATCCTTTAAATCTGTAAAAAACAATCATTATAGAATTTTAACTTTGCAGTGCAGGTTTGGCTTGTTTCTTCCCACTTTGCGCTCCTCTCTCTCCCCCCAGAAGTGGTGGACAGTGAGGTGGATGGAGAGAAGAAATAAACACTGAAAAACCATGACAGCAGTCATGACACCCTGGTTTGTCACTGTGGCACTATCTCTGGCCGCCTTCATAATTTGAACCATTTTGATTTACTGGGCCATTAAAGTTCTAGTAATAATTCCAGCGCACTTCCACAACTAATGGTTACCGACAGGAAGAGTTTCTGTCCCTCCACTTAACAATGTTAAAAAATGATGGACGTGATCCTGACCTCACTGAAGTCATCAGCAAAACCTCCCCTCAGTCCTGACTGACGGAGTTTTACACAGAGGACTCTTTCAAGCCGTAAAATGCTCTTCTAAAAGTAATTAAAGTACGCCAAAATTAGTGTGGTCAGCTGGCAAATTCTGTGCCAAAATGAAAACTTTGATCAGAGGGCTGGGTAGTCTTTTACAATGCAAAGGACAAAAATGAGTGACCTGCCTTGTGTTGGTCTTTCAAGATGTTCTTGGGTTTGTGTAATACACTAGGTTCTAAGATGAGGTATGTGTCCACAGTAAGCATCTGAATCTGCTGAGGAAACATGAGCCTTAGCAACAGATTTAACTGCTGTCTTACTAGAGCAAATCAGGAGGAAAAAAAAAAGGAAGAAAAGGAATCAATACTTCTGCATGTTTTCTTGGTGAAAGGGAAGAATTTGGATGTTGCTGACTGAGCAAAGGTTGTTCTCCTTATGAGAGTTCAAGTTGGGATGAAGGACTAGCCCTTCATGAATTTCAAGACTATATAAGCTTTCTGTTCAAAGGATGATGATGATGAAGGACAACATAGAAAAAAACAATCTTTCCTTTCTGGCTTTAAGAATTACAACAAAGATTAGTGTGTCAGCAAATCTCTCTCTTCCTCCTGAAGCAGCAGAAGTGGGACATGTCATACTTACTCAAGCTCAAGAGCAAATTAGTGGATTTAGGGCCTTACTCTTTGAAGTTTCCTAGAAAAGCCCTGTGTTATGAGAAAATTAGCTTCTACAAAGCACTTAACTGAGGTTTCATGGACAAACTGGCACAGGAGATTCTCTAAGGAAAGGATACAACTAATCTAGTCGTGCCGCCTTTCACCTTTATGTTATGTCCAGTAGGTCAACCTTGCTTTTCCATTCTTCATCTGTAAGATGGGAATGATACCAGTGCAGTAATGTCATGGAAAAATATCAGTTAATAATAATATCAAGGAACTTCTGAAAATCTAGGATCGGTCTCTCTCACAAGGAGGGTAGATCATATCTGGATATTAGTACATCCCTTCAGTCTTAAAAGTTGTTTCAATCTGAAGCTACGATTGCTCGGTTTACAGGAAGAGATTGTCATATGGCTGTGATGCCTCTAAACCACATAACAACCTCATATTTAAAAATGTGCATAAAAATGTGTGCCTCAAATACAGTGCTTCAAATACTGACTGCTTCAAATTCAAGACTAACTGGAGACAAATGTGCAAAACCTGATTCCGCTGCTTTTATATGAGGAGCTAATGAAAATATAACTGAAAAAATATTGTTTCATAAACATCCTGAAAACTAATTGTATCAATGAATTTTAACAGACAAATGTAATTATACAATCTATATGCTTGGAAGCATTAAAATTAAGGACTGAATCGGGAGCTGCTTTATTGGGTTTTGTGCCAGAAAGAGATATACCAGATCCGTCCCTTTTCAAAGCAATGTTTCCAGTTTCCCAGTTGTTTTTTTTTTTTTTAAATTCTAGGAGTTTTGTTGAAAAATAAGAATATTTTATAGATATTTTGTAAAAGTCAATGATTTTCTCTCAAAAGTCTGTTGGTTTTGCGGAAACCTAAGACCATACACCCTGAAGAAAATACAGGCTTTAACACTAGTTCAGCTTACTATGGTCTAGACAATATAAAGAATTGACATCGAAATACAGAATTTTTCACTGCTATACCTTCATCCTGACTCTGACCCGAGCTCATAATTACCTTCATGTCAGTGAATCAATTCAGCTGTGCTGCTAGAATTCATAAGTACTGACCTTTGATAAATGTGAAAGCAGATGGCTCTGTTGGATCATTGGAAATTTGGCACATATCACACACCACAAAAACTATGCTGGCCTGTCAGCACCTTTTTTAGCCCTTCCCTCCCACCCACCCCACCCCCTTTTTTTTTTTTTATAAGGGGGGAGAG
>NW_010395817.1:83073-97488 GCF_000710305.1 Buceros rhinoceros silvestris | reverse complement strand
TGCTCTCAAATGCCAGAGTTTATATTTACTTTGGTAAATTTACCAAGGAATAAAAAAGTCTTTACCGCACAGAAAATAATTATCAACACGTACAACAGACTTACTTAGAAAAAGAAGAGTATTTGTAAGCTGTATTAATCAGGATAACTAGGACAAATGTGAATGACTTAGCAGTCTCGGAATTGCTAGAGAAGATCATCTCAATGATTCAGCTTCTTCAGTGTTGTTTTGTCAACTGTGGCCAGTACCAGATGTTTCCAAGGAAGACACAAGAAATCCAGATGGACGCAGTTAAGGGATAACATTATGCTTAAAGATAAACGTTTTCTCCACATTGTGAACATAATCCAACTTTGTCGTTTGCCCTGAGGCAAGGTCATTTAAATTTCTTCCGAAACCCAGGTTTTCTCATTTAGGTGTGGTTTCACATAGCAAGAAGCTTATGTGACTCCTCTGACATGACAGTTTCCCTTCCTCCACCACTCAAACGCGACTTTTGAACCTTTTGACCAAATGAATCAAAATTAAAATGAAAAGGCATGGAATTCTAACAGACAATTATACTCCCAGAGTATCATGAAAGCCAGCTGACACTCCTAAAGAAACACCTAAATCCATGCATTTGCTGCGGGAAGGACAGGCCTTAGCCTGCAGCTATACATCCTGTTTGGCGGCACCCAGCCAATCAATCACGTCTCACTTACAGGCTGATCAACCAAACCACGCCTAACCCAAGCCAAAGCCTTTTGACCCAGGAGAGATAAGGGTCTCCTGCACAGTCCGGGAGGGGAGAAAGTAAGGAGCTGCTATTAATTCATTGGGATATTCAGGTGACAAAGGACACCTACCCAGAGGGAACCTGGTTTCATTCATTTCTCTGGACTCTGAGTAACATGAGAAGCTTTTCCCTCCACGCGTGGCTATTGACCCTGCGAAGGTCTAATCCCAGCACCTCCCCTCTCGTCTTTTGCTTTTACTTCTTTTAAAGGCTTGGCCTAATATTTTAGATCTGTAACTAATCAAACAGTATGTATTTTTCATATCGGCTTTTGCTTTCCATAGCTTGTCCAGTTTCATTGAACTTCTCCCACCTCTTTCTTCATGCAGCACACACAAGCCAAGTTCTCACCTCCATGTTGTTGTATATAACAACTATTCAATATTTTACAACTATTCAATATGCTCTACACCTTCCTCTACAGGAAAAACAATCTTCTGAATCTAAATTAACCTAAATTATTTTCACTGCCTAAATCTGGATCATTTAAAGTTCTCTGACATCATGAGAAAACTTATCTAGAAGCATCCAGAGTGCAAACAGACAATTCATCACTACAGTATCTTCTGCACATGCTTGCAGTCCATGCCTTAGACAAGCTAACACTTGGTTCATTTTTCTAGCTGCAATCATACATTGCTCAACAGCCCATGATAATAAACATCTTTAAAAAGGGGGGCATCTCTGATTCAGTGTATGTTTACATAGAAGAAAGGCACCATATCAGCAATACAAACCAGTACAGGATATGGAATTTAGAGATGGTGGAAATTCTGAGATTAATTTCACCTGCATTTCCTTGTAGGTGTTGCAGTAACAAACATAATACTATAATACAATACCGCTGATATAAACTATCTGTTAACAAGCACAACAAAAATATTTACTAAGTTTGGTCTCAACTTTAAAGGTTGAAATAATCATTGCAAACCTGTGTTATGATAGAAGATATGCACACACAAGGTCCGCACAGCAACAAACAGTAAGAAAAAGCAAATTAAAAAATAAAACCAGGAATAAACAGTGCCACCGCATTTTATTGTCACTGTTTCTACTGAAGAAATTTGCTACTAACAGACCTACAGACAGAAAAAGACCTGGAAAAGGAGCAAACAGTTCACCTGTACTAGAATATAAGCTGAATTTCCCATATAAACTTCCTTGTGTGCATTCCAGGGCACAGGGATCAACTTCACGAAGCACCTGAACGACACACGCCATCGCACCACATCAGAGCACACACCACTGACAATACAGCATAACCCATCATGTAGGGGAAGGGCTGCTGCACCTCCTCACCACGAGGGTTGATCATCTAGGGCTGATGAACACACCCCAGAAAAAATAACTTTTGCCAATCTTTAGCTTTGACATTATTTTATCCTTAAAAGCCTAAATAACGAGCATCAACGCTTTAATTTGTTCATTTAAGCGTTAGGGGCTTCCAGATCTATTAAGCTGCTGCTCTGTTTAAATAGTCTAGTGAATTGCTAAACTTGACTACATTCAATTTGAATGTTAAGTGATTAATTTAAAACAACCTTTTTTTTCCTAGAACAGCAATTGGCATTTAAGCTTTTAAACTCTGTCAACATTTAAATTAGTCATATGTAAGTGTTTCAACCTGAAGGGGCAATAAAATAATTAGGATTCATTTAGCATGCCTTATCATGAGCACATGTCACAAATGTAACCTGGTGGTCCCTGGGCAGTATTTTATATTTTAAGAGAGAAAGGGGGCGACTATGAAGCAGCATGTGGTGGAGACACAACAACACAAAACAGCACAATTCCACAGAGACAATTCCACCAATCTGCCAAACCCAGAATAAACTATGAGAATGAGGGAGTGGCCAGTAAAGTGTGTGAGAGAGTATGTGAGAGTGTGTGAGATAAGATCTTGGTGGACGCAGCTTAGGCAGCACTCTAACAAACAGAAAATAGAATCGATGGAGCAAAGCCCCTTTCCCCTGGGAAGAACCAGACTCCTGGGGTTTTGTGGGCGTTGTCTGGAAATCTTTACAAATGCCTTTTTTATGCATCCTTCCTTTCATAGGATCTTACTCTTTTGAAAGCCGGCATCTCGCTCCTCTATCAGATTGCATATGTCTCAAATTCACTGTGGTGAAGCTACAGGACGATCATTTGCTCCTGTGGACTATGCCCTCAGACTGAAATCTGACTCAAATATGGCTTATCAGAGTAGACTGACTTCCTGTTGTCTGAAGGAGCAGATGAGAACCCAGCTCTGTGACAAACGCGTGGGGACCAAACTGCTGCTCTCAGCTGGCCACTCGCTGCTTCTCACCATTTGATCCAGCAGCAGAGGCCAAGGATGCACTACAAACACTCGCTCTTGGATCTGGGCCAGTCACTACCTCCAATAAGAGTGTCTACAGAGCAGGGACGAGGCTCTGACACAACAGAGCAAACCACGTTTCTCTTTTCTAGTCAACCAGCTATCTAGTATTTATTGTGCAACCTGGATACTCGCACGAAAGTATCTTCTCTAAATCACATGCCACTCCAGATTAAAAAAAATAGTAATATCAGCAATGACTAGAGATATAAAATGCTTAAACAATGACCATTGCTTATGAGTCCATGCACAAAACTCGACAAGCTGAGCTTTGTTAGCTCGTTTGTTATTTCCTGTCACTGGGCTTATTTTACATAAAGCAGAGAGTGATGATACTGCAGCTTCTACCAGCGCAACGAAGCAGTGCTAATAATTTTAGTATGTCCAGGAGTAGTTTCTGGCAGGTTTTGTTCTGTTCCTGAAGCCCTGGTGACAGTAGTTGCTGCCCTCACAGCGATTGTGCAGGCTTTTGCAACCAATCCTACCGTGCTGGTGTTTGCAACAGAAAACTTATTAAAAATAAATAAATAAAAGAAAAATTTTAAAAGGATGAAAACCAAAAAAGAAAACAAAATAAGCACAGCAAATACTAGGTAGCTAAACTAACCATAGGTAGTATCCCCAAACTCATCTAAATGTCAATTCTTTCCTGTCAGGAACTAATTGTGAGAGCCACCTGCCAAAGTAGTGCTAAAACCCTCTTTGTGTTACTGCCATTTCTACAGGAAATTTGTTTAGCAGTGCTAGAGGAAAAGAAATGTTCTCTCAGAGTAAGAAAACAGTGCGGCCAGAAAGCAATTGAGGGGAGGAATGAATGACACCACCAGATTGGGACTGGCTGGTCTGAACTGGCTCCTTCTAGGCAAGGAGATGCAATACACTAAGGTCATGAAAAGGAGCGAGTGGAATGGAAAATCTGATTTCCTCCAATCAAATTTTGGGCATACAGGTATGTGTAATCTAATTCCAGGCTGCCAGATTAAGATATTAACCCAATTATGTTCATTTTATCACCTTGTAAAAATGAACCATCATTTTATTTTAATTTGTTCAACTGTTAAATGCTAAGAGAGTAATATATTCCAATGTCAATACAGTGCCAAAATACATTTAATATAGAACGCATCTATTTATATGAATCTTAATCAGTCTAGACAAGTGCAGAAGCATTTCTTAGTGCAGACCCAGAGGCACAGTGGATAGTAAATTGAGTGGGCATAGAGAAGATTTATATTAGTGAAACTGAAAACTCATTTCCTAGGCCCATACATAATGGGGAAATTATTGTCCCGTTCCCTACAGACTTTCCATTATCCCATTATAGGAAAGCGAGAACTTCTATCTGTGCTTCCACGCCCATACACATATTGCATCAGTAGAGTATGTGAACTTAATTTGGCCAAGGGCCATAAATTCACTGTGAAAGGCGAATGAAGATCCTCTCAGTCTGGTCACCAAAGCATGACATGCAAAAATCCAAGTCAGAGGGAGCTCAAAAGCCTTGCTGAATAAAGCACGTTCTACCTAGGTGGTAAAGACCAACTGAGCTCTAACGACATGGGTGTCCCAAAATTAACGGAGTAAATATATTATGTCCTCGGGGCCCAATGGCCAATTTTCGAATTGCTAAGCACAAGCAAACAGAAGGAACGGGCACAGTGCTGCAGCTTACCGGCACTAAATTCTTCCAAATTGTACCCCGCAAAGCCGGCCCAAACACCAGCTCCTCCGATGCTCCAGTGCTATATTGAAGGCAAGGGATCATTAGCACTAACAGATGGCAATTTGCAGGAAGATGGGATACCAGCAAAAGGGAACACGGATTTTTAAACTGGGGCACTAGAGAACATTCTGTATGAGCCATTTCTTCACCAGGGCTCTTCAGCCCATACTTATGTGCTTTGCTGAACTGGGGCCACATTGCTTTATCAATCACATTCACGCTTTTAAAAAATCTTACAAAGATTTACTGGAAACTTTGAGAAAAGTTTATCTATCTATGATGTAAACCTATTTCCCTATCAGGGAAATACCTCTATTTTCCTATCAGAGAAATCTCTTATGAGAAGTATCACAGGACAAGGATGACAACAATGAGACCTTCTGAGGCCCGTTTCATGGACCACAAACTAGTATTCTCTTTTCTCAGTGTTTGCTTTTTTCCCCCTTTCCTGTGCCTGCCATCCTTCTCAAATAAACCGTCACCAGCTGTTACGAAGACTTTATGAAAGCCAGCATTTTATCCTATCTCATTGCCTGTTTCTCTTCTTCATGAAAAACCCAGACAGAGTCACCTTCAGGTGACTGAAGTTTACCCTTCAGAGTGGGATTGTGAGAAGGTTGTGAAGTTTGTATTAACACCATCTAAACACGCCAGGCAGGACACGGATGAAGCACACAGGTCAGAAAGAGGCATGCAGGTGGCACTGACCTCTCTGCTATGACCACAGACTAATGTGCAGTTTATTAAGGCAGATTCTTGTCCAAGTTGACCAAAGCCAGCTAGAAAGGGCAGCTTATCCAGTAATGGAGGTTTCGGTATGTCTCTACCAGCCCTCAGAACTGCCCCATCCCACAGAGCACATCACTGTAACTATCCAGGTTTATTACCCCAGGAGATATGTCCTAATTTACATTACGAGGGATGCTCACCTCTCTTACAGCCAACATATTAAGGCAAACGTAAAGCAAATTACAGTAAGGCTTTACAGTAAAGGAAAACATGCATGATGTAAAACAGATGGAAATAAACTCTAGTCTACTGCCCTTTGAAAAAGGAGTTATCATCTGACCACATAAGCAGCAGCCCTGCATGAAGAAAAGAGGATG
Organism: Buceros rhinoceros silvestris; assembly: GCF_000710305.1. Lineage (NCBI taxonomy): Eukaryota > Metazoa > Chordata > Aves > Bucerotiformes > Bucerotidae > Buceros > Buceros rhinoceros. The sequence continues at coordinate 91,522 of NW_010395817.1, read as the reverse complement.
CTTGCTACATACAGGATGGACCTCTCTTCCAAGAGCTGCACAGGTAAAGATCACCGCGGAGAACAGAGCGCTGGCTGCTTCATGGGTGCAACATAAACCACAAGAGCAGATCAAAGGTATTACCTTGGAGTTGTAAAAAAAAGACAAATCAAAACAAAGAGAATGCAGCTCCACGCACCCCTTCGGCAATGTAATAATTACCTGTGTTTATACAAACGCACGGATACCACCTCTTCTCAGAACAGAGAACCCCAGTAGGTTTTCCTTCAAACCCCACTAAAGGGCTCCAAGAACTCAGCACATAGCCCTACCCAATATACAGAAACCATGAAGTATGCCAAAAAAACCCACTCTCTCTCTTTAGCTAGCATAAAATAGTTTTAAAATATCCACTATAATAATTACTACTTTAAAAAAATTGTGATGAAGGACGATAAGAACTTGAGTGGCCAGGAGAAGGGGATTAAGTAGCAGTGGTTCACCACCTCTTCACATGTGAGAACTGGAGTCAAATCTAACAGGCAGCAGGAAGGTTGAAAAAATAACTCAAAGAAGAAAAACAAGGGGACATGGTTCTTCATTAAATAAACAATAAAGCAGTGAACAAATGTGACAGATTGCTGCAAACGTGAAGCACTATGTGAGTTCAAATGCAACAAGAGACATTTAGGAAACTAAAACTGTGTAAGAGGTACCGAAAAGAAAAAATAACACTGCTGTTGGGTGAGGATGTCTCTGTTACAAATACCTCGAAGATGGGAGAATATTCAGAGATTTGGGAATATTCTCACTGGCCCCTGACACGACACTGGGCTAAAGGCATCTTCAGCCTGAGACAGTCCAGCCAGCATCATTTTCTTTTTTGCAGACTCTGGTAAAATCTGTAGATCATTGTTGGGGATTTCAGCCTTTGAAGTCCTCTTCCAAAATTTTGATACAGGCACTTTGGTACAAAGGGCTACAGACTTCTGGCAAGCTGTTAGCTTGTAGCTGTCATTTTTCCAGGCTCCTTCAAAATTAACAGTTGGTGTCTTTTAGCAGCCTTCCAGTAGACTGGAAGTCCTTTATCAAAGATCTTAAAAGCAAAAACCAGTTCAACCTCATGGATTTTTTAATTTATTTAACTACTCAAAAATGTGGTTTTTTTCTTGTTTACACACTATAATTATTCCTTTGTTTTATTATTTTACACCACTCAAATGCAATTTTCTTTTATCAAAAGGCATAATAGAAAGATCACTTTAAAGGCCAGCACCCCATATAATGTAATTTACCTCCATTATCCCGTTTGCTTAAAACATTTTCCCTGGGAACAGTCAGTAATAAAAAGCACTTCAATCCATCTCATCCTTGAGCTATGCCATAATTTTCAATTCAGGGTGTTAGCACCACAAGAAGAAAAGTAAGCTGGAGTCTGTTATAAAAATATCAAGTACATTTAAAAAAACCCCAAAACCATCAGAGATCATTGTTCCCCTACTTCTTCAATCATTCTAACAATTTCAAGCTGAACCCAACTTAAACATGAATTTACCACATCTACACCATTTCATCATACACCACATAAACTTTAACGTTTTCAAATGCACAAGTCCACTGACTTTCAACACAATTCAAATTCTGACCTCATAGAGAAGTTGTGCGTTGGGGATTTTTTTTATGCCTTGACTTCAGGACAAGAGTCTTGAGAAGTTTTCCTCTCCTTTCAGCTGTTGTAGCATGGATCTTAACTCTTTTACTAACAGGCTTAGTTGTCACTGCAGAGGCAGCAGGCTTAACTATAAACACCAATTACTGTGGACTGCTGAAGAATAACATTGTCTGATCGCAGATTCACCCTCCTTTATCAGAGTAAAGAGAGGCCGAAGTCATCAGATCCACTTGTGAAACTCACTGAGAATCTTCCTACCGCCAAAACTGAACGTTTTGGAACGGTGAGAATGATGAGACATGAGGATGCTCAAAGCAGAAAAAAAATTCACTCTTTGCCAGTGTATGGAGACGCACAGCATTCGTCAACCCTCAGAAAATTACGAATAATGGCTTCACTTACGTCTGATCAAAATACTGGAGCTCAATGAGAAATTGTAAAAAAAAAAAAACAAAAAACAAAAAACAAACAAGCTGTAGAAACAAAGAAAAGGTAAACAACAAAGTAATGAAGCGTGAGAATGGCAAAAATGAGAAAAAGCCGGGTTTGCTATGTGTTGTAACAGTCAAATATTACCCACCCTTCCCCACGCCATCTCTAAAAGACAGCTTGTAAGGTATGAAGTTACATCAGCAGATGGGGCAAAATCCAAAGACAGACTGGTTATTTTTCTGTACAGACCTAAACTCATCCAGAGAGCATCCAAGACTCTAAACAACCATTCCAAAGGAGACAGTAAGGAAAACCTCAAAACTGAAGTAATGTGTGCCTTCTCTGTGAAAGTAAGACTTGATTCAGCAAGTGATTAAAGAGGCACATACCTGTAAAGATTTACTCCAGTAGCACACTCCATGCCCTTTAAATAATAAACTCAGAATTTTCCTCTAATTTATCAAAAAAACCTAGGTTTTGATTCTTTCTTTTCCACCTGTTTTCTTTTCTGGAGGTGAGAGCTCTTGCAATTAAATTAAAAATCTATTTAAAAACAACGTACAGAAGGTAATACTAGTGGCTTGATACCTGACAAGTCCTTTGTCAGAGAGTCACAGTGAAATCCAAAGAAAGCGTGACACAACAAAAATAAATTGTCTAAGAAACATTTGATAGGCTTTGGAGAGCCAAGCCAAACAGCAGGAAAACTCTTGTGGATCTGCAGAGAAGTCATTAGTTATGTGACAGTGGAGTATTCATTACTAAGTTGTTTGCTCTGCTCCTCTCTTTTTCCAAAAGTCAATACATCGTATTTCACTCAAGAAGCCGTTCTCTTTTCCTCTAATTCTTCCTGTGTCTCTAATAATTAATTCATTTTGCTTACACTGCAGCAGCCTCAAAATCATGGTTTCAGTTTCTCAGTAATAGAACTCTGCCAAAGGCAATATGCCGTGCCATAACCTCAATTACTACTCACACAGGAGAAGGCTCCACTTATTTTCTGCTGGACTCACTCTTTCGTCTTAAATGAAATTCTCTACGGGTTATTGGGTGCCAAAGATGCACGGCAAAAAAAAGCGCACCAGATAATAAGAAAAAAATCCATTTCAGAAACAAGATAAAAGATCCATGTCAGAAAACACAGATTAGAGGAGAGCATCACTATTAGTAGTTACCCTGTCACATGCCTTCACCGCTACAAAATACAGCCTCCACAGCATATTTGTGATTTAGCCTGCAACAGTCTAAAAATAGTATGGGTAATAAAAAATTATTTCCAAAACACATGATTCCTCTACAAGAACAACTGGCAACTTTGTGTGAAAGGGTTTATTCATAAGATAAACTTCTAAAAATACACAGACCCGCAGAATTGTTTGGGTTGGAAGAGACCCGTTAGGATCATCAAGTGTGACTGTGTCCAACGTAACACAGTGAAGATTAATTCCAAATTTCTTGAGGTCTGAGAAGTACCATTTCAGCAATCAAAGAGCAGTGCATTGAAAAAAGAATAAATAAGTAAAAATTACTCCACTCCTGCCTAGTCTTGTGATCCCCTCACCCGCATTTTAAGGGATACTATGTTCTTCCATTCCTTGTCACAAACAGCTATCCAGGTGCTCTGCCGCAGCCGTTGCCCCTCTCCCAAGGCTGTTGACAGGTATCAACGCTCAAGTGCACGCTGTGGGCTGTGGCTAATCCTCCCCGAGCCGCTGCTCCCCCAGTAAGTCTTCCTGGGGCTACAAAAGCACAGCGCTCTGACCTACCTCACTGACAGAAATTCCCAGCAGCCGCCTCGGCGCTGGCTTTTACAACCCCCGGTTCTCTCTCTCATTTGGCCAGGAAAGGTCCTCTTTGGCGGCCACACACAAATACTTTTGACAGACTTCATGCGTGTTGTTCCTTCATTTACGCATCACTCCAAAAGGTCACTTGCTCTCCATGAAAGAGAAGGGAAGTTCTCGGAGACTCGTGGCCAGTATAATTGAAGTAGGTAGGATTAGCTGTGCCATTTTCAGAGACAAGCCTAAAAATCATTTATTGCCCCAGCCCCTGAAGTAGGGGGGGCGAAAAAAAAAAGAAAAAAAAAAAAAAAGAGTTCCCTGAATGATGCCTTTATAGAGATCTGACACTCCAACAGAAGTTCAAAGACTTTCCACAAAGTGAAAAATCAGATAGAAGACTTTGAAATGTGACTGAAGAAATGCTTTGTCCAATTAACCTCCAACCTTACAAAAAGACCAAGTGTGTTGGCTTAAGATCACAGAAGCCAAAATAAGTGAGAAAGGATCTTTTGCAGAGGAAAGGAAGAAAAGTTTAAAATCTTTTAAAGAGTGAAGAGTGACTTTTCATTAATTCCATTTATGAAATCACCCATGAAGTGACATGAAATTAATTTTTCTTCCTTTGCAATGAGTAACAGTGAGTTAATTGGTTTTTAATTGTTAGCAAGAAGTAACTCACGGATGTGAATATGACAGAAAAACTTCAAGACTGTTTTCTCTTCTACAATTAAATTAAACCAAGTTTAGAAGTCAACACGGTTTTATTCACAAGCTGTTTATAATCTGTCAAAAGAAGCGTTATGAATCAAAATACTGAAAAAAAAAAGACTAGCTTTCAGTTATAGCTAAAACAACAAAACAGCAGCAGCAGCAAACAAAAAAGAAAACTGTTGTAAAAACTTTGCAGCAACTTTTTAAAAATGCACAGTTGTTTAACAGGACTGATCATATATTTTAGTTTAGTGGAATGAAGTAAGAAACCATATGATGAGGGTCAAACTGAAGGCAGAGTTTTCAACAAGTGTTTAGTCTTCTCTCAATGCAATTGGGAATGGTCTAATGCTTTTCCCCAAAGTGTGTTCTGGGCTCAGCATAAGTTTAACATGTGTGGCATGTCTCTTAACCGCTGTACTCACTGTGCAGGGATAAAATAGTCAAGGCCCTTACAATTTTAAGAACTGGAGTGTTTAATACGTGGAAAGTGATGCCAGTGAAACAGTGCAATTTAAAAAGAAACTGCAAGAAAAACTGACAGGTGACAAAGACAAAAGCAAAATTTTGCCAAATATTTTCCACAGAGGGGCTTTTACAAACAAGAGGGTAGTCCTAGTCGCTAGAGCATCATATTTAATGGAGACGAAAATAATAAATGGAAAACTGGATTACTGAAAGACCCAAATTACTGAAACCAAAGGGGAAAAGGTTAGAGCTGTCTGGGATTACGGGAAAGATGAGAGCAATGCTCTCTCCCTTTGTTTTATCCAAACCTGGTTCTCTTGTCAGAATCAGTGAAATGGAGAGACAGCAGTAACTGACACTGTCATCAACCTCAAGCTAACTTCAAAATCGCAGTCTGAGGATGAACGACACAGCTACACAGCTGGCCGAGACAGATAATGCCTTGGGCAAAATGCGGGTATTTGGTTTGTCACCTATCCAGCAGCCTCGCTCTGCCCTATGGCCCCTTACAGATTGATGCACAGAAAGTATTTTTAGCCAGAAGTATCGAAAGCGTACTTGTACTTCAGTCAACTTAGAATATAGCTTTGGGAACAACAACTCTGACCTGGTTTAGGCCCCAAAAACCCCAAGGACACAGTCCTTTTTTAGGTTCCTTTTGGAAACAGGCTTTGGATACACTCTCTTTATAAATACATACGTGCATATAGGTAGCTTTAATCAACGTGTTCTTTTCCGCTCCTGCATGTGCATTCTAACCTGAAGCCACAATCAGGTAATTTACTCCAAATTCAGTTCTGAGCCAGCTTCAAACTAATTTGGAGGCAAATATAGGAAATGCAGTTCGGAAGCTGAACTCAGGCTATCAAGACTATCTCGAGAGCACGGTATTAAAAATTCCATTTAAAAGTGCTACGTTGTATGCTTTGGACCAAGAATCTTAAACTTCATGCATCAATTCCAGTTTTCACATCCGCACTGCATCTATCTCATGTGGCCAATAACTCAGTTCACACTGGCTTTCACAAGCCCAATCTGATTTACAAACCTATAACTACAGGAAAACAAAACAAACCAAAACAAACCAAACCAAACAAAAAAAAAACCAAACCCAAAACCATCAGCATATCATGTCTTTGAACCTTCCGTTTGGACTCTCCCCTTAATCTTTTCGGCTTTTGACACCTGTCATTCTGCCTCACAACTCTTATGTGGGCATCATGAACTGATACCAAATACAATGCAGATGTCAAAAAGTGAATCTAATCTTTCTTGCAAAGCATCTTCTCCAATTTTTTTATGTCTCCTTACTTAGTTATGTTCCGCCCTATCAGTGACCTTTTTATGCAACATACCATGGACTCCCTTTATGATTTATATTTGTTCCTGCTTTTCCAAAAGGCTAACCAAGCATCGACACTGAGGCTATAAGAAACATTAATAATTAATAAAAGAATTTATAACTTGTAAAACAGTGTCATGAGATTTCTGAACAGAAATCCTTCATAAACGCAAGACATACATATTCCTGTCTATTTAAAGAACCATGTGTGTGTCTTGGAAAAAGCTACACATTTTGCTTATTAATGTTTTCAAGTATTTTTCAAACATTTTTAAGCACTCAGTGAGATTATTTAGTCGGTCAGTATATCCCTGATATTATACTAAGCTGAAGATTTCCTTTTATCTGTCTCTATGTTCTACCTTCCATATACCCAAGTCCCAGAAAACGTAAGAGCTCTTCTCCTGGAGTACATGAAAGGCTAACAACAGTGTGTATGAAGAGAAAGTTAGGCAATTAAGCAATATAATCTCTATAACCTTGACTCATGTAAGAAGAATGTGACCTGACACTACCGAAGTGGTCACTTAATGGAGCGTGGCTCTCTGCTAGCAGTTTGAGCAAGTTCTGAGGCCAGTACTGTTGGCCTCCGTATTTGCATTTGATCTGTTATTTAGTCACAGAAGAGTGAGGTCACGTTTTTAGAAACCACCTACAGAAACAGGGGAGCAAGTGTTATCTTTCCCCGGCTCCCACAGAAGGTTGCAAGATAATGGCAACAGGAGACTATTTCTTCCATTAACCCTTTGACCCTTCCAGTTAATGGCCTTTGGGTTCATGGAGATGCAAGAATCAGAGCTCCCTCCTAAGCTATAGGTAACACAAGCAAGAAAGGGCTCCACAGTTACTTGAAAAACGTCCTAGGTCTGTATGCTGAGCATGGACCTTACTTCACTATCAAGTCAGATGGTCACAAGCTGGCCCACTGGTTTACTCATCAATGGGTCATTCCTAAAAAAAGGGACAGAACAAAGCACTTTTGTTTTGTATGTTACAAAGCAGAAATAGTCAGATCAACAAAACTTTCAATGAAAATAGTCTCCTTTGAAATAGTGGTTTAAAAACGGTGGTAGTCCCTTCTCACTCAAAAAGAATTCATGGTTAAGTATCTGCAGAATATGTTTCCAAGTTAAAACCAATGCCCTTGCGATAAACAAGTACTTACAGCTAGTCAAATTAATACAAAATCTTAATGAGGTGATAGAAGGAATTATTTTCACTGATTTTTGCATTCTCGTTACTGGTTTGCATCAGACTGAACAGGAAACCTTTCACATAGCGAGAACACCTTTAACCATGATGAGCAGCATCACTGGAAGCAGAAGGCGCTTCCCAAGGCCAGTAACATTTGCCATCGTTTGGTGCTGCATACTGAGGTAAGGTGTGCCAACGCTCTTCTGTTACACCTTCACTAAAACCTAGCTCATGACTGAGTAAAAGAACTTGGCTGCAAGTATAATCTGGCATATTTTGCACAGGAATTATGAAGTGCTGGGTGCACTTGGGATTTCTTAACTCCAGGAGCTGGCACTCCTGTTATTTGGAATTAATTAAAAAAGAAAAAAAAAAAAGAGAGAAAGAAAAACAAAAGACAAATCTGTGGAAGTCTGTAACATTTTGGCTTCTATAATGATCATAAAAATAATAATATCCTATTTTAAGACACATTGGGCAAACATTCAGCCACTGAAGGAGTGCCAAAGCAGCCAGAGTGGGCTGTAAGTTGAGGAGTGCAGCAGGGATGCAGAGATGGCTCACGCCACCACCTGAGAAAGGAAGGAGACTTTTCAAGTGTTAGATTTAAGGGCTGCAGAAGCACAGGGAAGACAAAGTACAGATACTCCTATTCTGATTCTCTTTTCCCCTTATACATCCCCATCTTCCTCACTCTTTTTCAGCTCGTATAACATCCACTAAATGTTTTTATTTTTCCATACATGAGTGATGTCTAGAATGTGTGACCACAGGTACACCCAGCTTTGCTGGCCTCATACATCTGCTCCACCTGTGCAACCTACGGAGGCATCTGGATGTGGCACATGGACCTATTCCCACGCTCTT
>NW_010395817.1:71803-82973 GCF_000710305.1 Buceros rhinoceros silvestris | reverse complement strand
CAACCTCAGGCTCACCTCACGGGAATGGGGAGGTGTCAGGAAAGACAAAGCTGAGAAAAACAACACAGAACTCCTAATTGAAATGGTCTTTTCTGTGGCATGTAAGAAAATGAATTTCACCCCCAATAATCTTCATTAAAAACAAGTAAAATAAGATGGAGATCAGATCCAAAATTTCACGGTTTGGTAAGGCTTTTGTGGGCTTTGGATCAGTTTCTACATGAAGAAAAAAACCAATGCTGAGAGCCAGTATTCTTCCTGAGAATGAATCAGGGCAGACTATCTCTCTAAGTGGGAAGTAAAACACATCAAAATTCAGCATTTTCAACATTGAAGTTGATGACAGTGTTTATGTACAACTTCATTTATATTTTAATTTAGGCAGAAATGGTTATTATTTGTAGACATTCCCATGGGGATTTACAAAAGAGCATCAGGGTTCTGATTAGCTCTGGAACTACAGTCCTCAGGACTGCTGCTCAAATAGAAAGGCACATGAAGTCACAATATATTCAAAACTCACGCCCTGTTTTCAGTGAAGAACTTTGCTAACAGATTAGTATTTTGTGCCATTCCCTATTCTTAAAGTGTCAGTGGAGGAGACCACATTTCATTGTCCATAAAGACGCCTGGAAAGCTGAGCCCTGTGGTATAACACGGCCCTGAACAAACCCTGAGAAGGATCCCTTTGTTTGGGGCAGACAGCTGTTACGATTCTTTGTCGGACACACGATAGCTTAATCACTCGAGTGCTACTGAAACTTTATTCAATTATCATTTTCTCAATGAAAAGCACTTGTGAGACACATCACCTCCCATGTTTTGAAACCAGATCAATTTTCTCTTATGGATTCCAGTTGTTTCAGGATCAGAATGCTCCCCAGAGCTACGCGGATCAAACACTCAAACTGAAGATGAGGCAAGCCAGCGGATGATTCACCTTATCCAGAAATAGGGGTGATTGTTATTCTTTTCTTTTCTTTTGTTTTGGCAACTGGCACTCATAAATATCTGTAAAGACCACAGCTACATACTGTCTAAAAAGAAAAAAAAAAACCAACAAACAAAAAATCCCACTTATAAAGAATTAGACCTTTAGGAGACAGCAAATTCCTCCTAGAGCCAAGAGAAAAGCAGCCTGCCTCAGGCAATATGTCATCTTCTTAGTTAACACACTGTTCTTTTTCCCCACCCTTTTAAGTGAACTGTTGGAAACGTTTTAGATCTTGTCTAGAGATAAAACTTAATTTTACATGGTGCATCAAAGACTCGGCGTAAACGCACAAACGAAATACTTTTTTTCCGGTAAGCCTTCTGCTGGCAATGCAAGAACCTGACTGCACTGATGCAGAACCCTCCTAAAAGAGCCAGTTTCTACATACAGAGGTTTGACTGACTTGTCTGCCAGCAGTATTCAATTAAACAAGTTCAGATTTATTAAGTTCATCACCGATTAACATCAAATACTGTCTTCCGCTGCAAAAAAGGCATTTAAAGTTTTAAAACTCTCAAAATCATTTCCCATTGCATGAGTAGTGCGCATAATTTCCTCTCTTGTACGGAGAACAAAACAGACATCAAAACCAAAGTGAACTATTAATTAATACCCATTGTCTTAATTATTTAGTGATGACTTAATTATACACATACATCAGTTATTATATTTATTTTTTCCTTGCTTCAGTAGATTGTTTTTAATTCTTTGCTTTCCCTTGCACAAAAAAGATGAATGCATCTTTTGTGGCACTTTCTGCATGCATTATGGATTTTTTTCTTATTGAAATTATGCTTTTGGGTAACCCATGAAGTTCCAGAAGATGAAGAACAGCTCCTGTTTTACAACCAGTAAGAGCTACCAGTTACTATGCACTGAATGAGCTGTTCTTGTCAAGAGACTCATTTATCAACTGAAGAGGAAAACCATGAAAAGAAAGTCCAACACAAGCTCTGATGATGTATTTGTAATATGATAAGAAAGAATGTTAACATGACCTCAAGGACCGAAGTACAAATGTTTAATAGGTCAGCGCAAGTATCTGATGCAGAGCAGGTAACCCAAGTGTCTTGAGATACAGGTGTCCTAAGCTAATGACTTCATGCACCAAAGATAGCTGCTCTGAAAGGCTGTTTATCTGAGTGGTTCTTCAGTTTGACAGGAAAACCTCCCCGTGCAACAAGAGTGCTCTGGCAGATTACCAAATGATTCTTTCATACCCAGATAAACAGTTTTAATCCTCAGAGGCTATCCTAGCCAATCCTCTGCCAAATATAATGAATGCAATTAAAGTCTTACCCTACAGTACCGAAGTGATAACCTCTTGTTGTGAGAAAAAGCCAGCAGAATACGTGTAATAAATATCCTCATCTGCCCGTATTAAAACCTGAGGCAAGCAACCTTCCCAAACAAGTCAGGATCTCTGCTTGCTTTTATTTCTCTTAGAAAAAAACAAACAAACAAAACCACAAAACAACAACACCAACAAAAAACCCGCCCAAAAACATACAGTATAAATTCAAAATAATTTCAGAGAAAAGCACATAAACTAAACTGTGTTAGTTATTACAAATACAGGACAATATGCGAGGGCCTGCTGATGAACTCACCAGTATGACATAATAGTACCAGTAAACTGAGCATAGAAAACATCATGACAGCAGTACTTAAATATTTCCCATGTGCCTGAACAATTTGTGCATTAGCAGTCTCTTGCCTCATCACTTACCCACAAAACAATCTGGACTGATAACTCTTTCTGACAAAGGCTGCCATTTATTATCCATTCTTACAGCGCCCATAATGGTGGTATTCGATTTACATCCGTAACAATCAAAAAGAAAGCATCCACTTTGTAACACAGAGCCGGTGTCCAAGAGGGGTTGCAATCTGCAGCCCATCTGCCAGTAAAGATGTACAGAAGAACCTACACTGGTAACTGCAGCTTCCCCCACACATCACGAGGCACATATAGGAGAAGCCAGGTGCACACAGGGCCATGGAGAAGATGGTCTTTCCTCTCCTTTCTTGGTACTGAACTTCCTGACCTAAGGCTAGTAAGCAGGTAACGCGCCCCAGGAGAGGTCGCAGCGGTGGGGCAGAACAGGCAGGAGAGATTTATTGTCATTTGCAGTAAACTTAGACTGGGGCAAGGTGCAAAGTTTTGGCCGTGCCCCAACTGTGCCCCCTTGCACTGTCCAAGACAATAAAGAAGGAAGAGAACATCACAGCGAGATCAATACGGCCAAGACACAGCCATATAGGCAGGGGTCGATTTCCTCATCAGCATGTAGGAATAGTAGGTTTTACCCATCTTCCCCTTTTCTTTGCCTCCGTCTTATGTTCATCTTTATATTACAAAATGGTAGCGACTGAGATAAGGCCTTCTTCCAAAAGGGATTTTAGACATGGTGTTTCTCCAAACACACATTTTCCTTTTTAGAGCAGATGCAGGTTGATAATAGAGACAGCTATGAAGTAGTTACACACACAATTATGCCACCAAAGTTTGACCACCTGACAAGGAGGCTGAATCAGGCTGCTAAGAAAATGAAAACCTTGTCAAAACTACGGAAATACTCTGTCATTAACAAAGTCTGAAGCGAACCAGCACAAAACACCACGAAGTCAATTAATTGACAATAACGAGTTCTACTTTGAAGCATCTCAAATTCACGTTTAATTATGCCTAATGCATCATTTTATTCTCCTAACATAACTGGTTAGCATAAGCACACAAAGTGCTGACAGTGACCTTTCTGTCTCAAATATGCTATTCACAGCTATTTAATGAATCCCTTACGTGTAGCAGGACATACAGCCTAATGTCCTACAGAAGGGCACTGAATCGGCCTCATTGTCACCATATGAGATGGCATTCATCTCCAAATGCCAAAGCACAGCACGAGGAATGCAGAATAAGAATAGGAAGCATTTAAAAGAACAAGAGAAGAAACTCTTGAATAGCTTGCTCTTTGATTATCGTTTACAGATCAACTTTTTCAACGAAAAATATCCGAGAGATTGTTTTCCCACTTGTGCAGTCCAAGTCTTTAAACGCAGTGACTGCTTTTGCACTTCAAAGGAGTGTTTCTTCACCAACCAGCAATTAAGAGTCCAAGGTCAATCAAGGCAAAATTCATCTTCTCCAGTTTTGTAATTTTCCCTCTTATCAAACTGTACATGTGCAGAAAGCACAGACAGCGATGGCTGTCATAAAACAGCTTGAAAGTTTCGGGAGCAAAGAGAAAGTGAACTGTATTTAGCTGCTAGGGCTCAAGCATTACTGGAATTTTTTCTGATCCGTAAGCTTGTCAAAAAGTAAGAGATTTTCAGTTTGGGGATTTTTTCCTTTGGTTTTGGTCGGAATAGGAGTACATAAAACATGTATTTAAATAGTTCCAAGCATAATTTGACGAAAATAAAACCCCCCAAACTGTAATTTACTGAAAATATTGAATGTTCTTAAGGTTAATAATACTACATTTAGGTCAAAATTGTGTTTCCAAATATTTTAGGTGTCAGGCTATATTACTTCAAAAGCACAATCTCTAAACAACAGGTAAAAGTACTAACACTTCTTCACCACTATCTCCTCTGCTGCCTGTCCTCCTAGTGCACTCGTGTTAAAAATTCACAACACATCTCGCAAACTGAACTGTCAACTTCTAACTTTATCGAGAAAAACAACTTAGGATGGTTACATACCACTTAGCAATGAAAACCTCTACAGACAAATCAGCAGCAATTCTAATTCTTATCGACAAGAGGGACCGTTCCTGCTTCTTGGTTTGCTCTGTGAAGTCTTAGCATGGGGCACTAGGTAAACAACATTTAAAACTAATGATTCAAATGTTTCTTTTGACCAGAAATTTAAAGTACCTCCGAAATACACCTTGAGACTTAAGAAAACCTTCAAAGAGTTCTGATGAGGTACTTTGCCAAAACAGCTTCTGAGGTCTCTCCTTCATAGTTGTTACTAACAGCAGGAGCAACTTGTATACCCAGACTAAGCCATTAAAACAAATGCACGATGTATGCAAAATCGATTTTTATTGATTGGTTTTGAAAAGCAAAAATACTCCTATGTTTATATTACTTTGTGCTTTGTATAAGAAAAAAAAAAACCAACCAAAACGAACCCCCTTCATTTCTCACAGCAAGAATCCATGCTACATTTCTAGGAGAAATTCTCTTTCCTGAATTTGTTGGCTCTGTACCTAGAGAAAGCTGGCGGGGGGGTAGTTTTGGGTTTGTTTTTTTAAGAATTGCAGATATTTAGGATAGTCCCAATGTTTATGTCAAGTCCAGCGTACCTACATACCTGTTTCAGCCCATCAAGGAAGGGGATGTGTATTTATTCTGCGGCCTTTTCAGCCCCCAAACACATTTGTAGCTTAGCAGGACCTGTTACAACTGCAGCTCTGAGGTTTGCATTGACTGTCACAAGTACAGTACCTATTACACCACCAGACCGTCAGGGAAGAAACCAACAGGAAAACACTCTCGGTTATCTCATCGTTGACTGAAAAATTATGGAATAAATAATTAAGGAAAGCAGAACGGTACCCTTCTGCACATGCACAGTACAAATTGTACTACTAACACCAGCTTACAGAGATTTGAAGAGTACAGAAGGAAATATCTCTTGGCACTTCCTACCCCTGTGCGCTTGCCTGGCGTGGTCCCTACTTAGTGTTTTGCTGCAGTTCTGCAAAACACCTGCTGATGTTTCCAACCCATTTCACTGGGGTATACATTTAAATTCAGACTCGTGCTGTTCAGAAAGCACATGCTGTTCCCAAAATGAAGGGATACTCTGAAAACCCACACAGTTCCTTCAAAAAATTTGTATGAGAAATGGCGTGACTCTGAAAAAATTGAACGTACCAGGCCTTTGTGTTAATGGCAGAAGGATCACAAGGTAGGAGGCTTAAGACAACTGCTCTATAAGTACTGTGTGCTGTGGGGATGCGTGTTCATCCCCTTTGTCAAGTACAACTTGAAAAACTCCGTTCCGTTAAAGCCCAGGACCACACCGCGCTCTGCACTAAGCCTTACACCACTATTACTATAATAATACACACTGCAAGCAGCTCACGCTCATTCCCACTCTGGGTGTCAGAGGGATCTTCCTGGCATTTTTGGAGACCTGCCTTTCAGATTTGACAGTTCATACTCTATTAATCAACATCGTAAATTCCAACAGTCCCTCATCACCCCCTGAGTAATTTTTTAGTATTTTATCAGAAATCACTGCAGAAACTCAAGTCAGAACAGAAGCACAAGTGTGTCACTGAGAATTGCAATCTACTCCATGTAATAAACTAGAGATTCTGTTGCAGAGCAGCTAAGCTTCTGCAACTCCCTTCTCTCTTCTGAATGAATTAATCTTCTACTTTTTTCTCCTTCAAAGTCCACACTAATACAAGTCTTCTGTTCAAGCAATTTTTACCTTTAAAGAGTCAGGACACCTGGCTGGCACGAGCATGCAGAGGGACAGCGTGAAAACCCTCAGGATGGCTGGGGAGAAGAGTAGATAGCATAATTCTTGACAGATTTAATAGCTCTTTGAAGCCTGCCATGCCTTGCTTACACATCCTTTTAGAAGCGGTCTTTCTGCTCCTGGATTTTAACAGTAATTAAAGCCCCTTCTCAAAGGCTACGGATATTGATTCTAGATCAGTCTCCCATTCCCAAACAGCCCCATAATCTCTATTTACTTCCCTAAATTAAATCCGGCATGCTTTCCTCAGAGTTGCTATGCTTTCATTGTTTCCAGTGGAAATTGCCAGTGCCCAGCTTCTCTAGACTCTGGCAATACAGTGTGAAAGGCACCACTTGTGTGACTCTGAAAAAGCCTCGAAAAGAAGCCCACGTCAGAGACAAAAGTGCTCCTTTGTTCAGTCCACCAGATCACACAGCCTCATGCTACCAAGTCTGCTCTTGCTGTGAGAGAGATTATAATGGTGCTTTCCAAGGAAAATTGCTCTGTTCCAGACTGTCAAGTTGTGAGAAACACGAAGCAGCTCCTGGGCCAATCAATAACGGTCCATTCACCTTCACCATGGCCAGCAGGGAAGTGGGAAAAGCAGAGCAGGTATCCTGGACTGCTGCGAGGCGGCTGCCAACAACTGGTCCCTTCCAGAAAATGAACTCTGAGCACCAGCAAACATCCCGTATTTATTTCATACATCAAAGGCTAGCAAACTAACAAAAGGATGAAACTTTCCCTGCTTTTTGTATTTTAAAGTATGTGAGCAGGGCTAGCAGCTGCTCCCTGGTATTTCCCGTGTTGTCTCAATTCGTGGCCCAGAAATGCTAGGTTTTAGATTCCCACTGAATTCCCCCTCTACCAGACTTGCAATCTGGCACACAGCAGGCACCAAAGCAAATGACGAGTGTGGATAGGTATGCAGCAGAGATCAGAAGTGTGGATACACTATACCTGTCCATTCGAGCTATGTGGGTTTTCAATATCCAGGCATTCAGGTCTCACATTCATCACATTCAGTGCAAGACAGAATACTCGCTTTTACCTGCCACCTATTCAGCGTACAGAGAATCTATACCCACATCCATCACATTCAGTGAAATAGGCTCTATCTGCAAATGTGGAGCTTCAATTTTCCCACAGCGATCTGAATCACAATATGCTGCAGATGAACACGTTAAATTTCTGAATTGGTGGATGTGAAAAAAGTTCTGCTGCAGTCAATAATGAATGTCACTAATACGGAAAAAGGCTCATTTCAGAATGTAGCTGTGCACCATTACGGGTGATGGAAAAAGCTCTTTTCAGCAAGCAAATGTAATACTTATGGCAGATGTCAGTGCATGTAATAGAGATAAAGATGGAGCATCTGCATTTATTGCTATAACATGTAACATGCCGGTATACACAGTGGTATCTACCCAGGCAATGCTGCTTCTAAAGCAATATCATGTGCTTTCAAATTCACTTATCACGCCCGTGTTGAACTCTTTTTTCCCCACTGACAATCTATCACCAATGCCCAGTACCAATGATGAAAACCTGTTTTTGGAGGAAAAGTCTATATAACGTATAAAACAGTGAAGAACTATCAGACCCCTGAAATATTGTTACTGTTTTCAGGCACCAATGGTCACCGCTGTGCCACATGAAGAAGAAGGAGGGCTTCGAGTGAGGCGCGTTGTCAGTGCGCTCTTGCCATCAGTTATACAAATGAGGAAACGAGAAAAATGAAACTCCACATAAAGACTAATTCGCTTCACAAGTCCTCATGATGCCCATAAACCATCTGGATATGTGAGTACTTTTTAACTGCAACCTTGAAGAAAGAAATTTTGTTTTCTGAAAACTAACAGAATTAATGGTAGAATACTTATTACTTCAGTAAGAGCACCTTGGTCCCTCAGCAATGTACTCGTTTGTTTTCTTTTTAATCTCTCCTTCTATGCTGTTGGGAAATAGAGTATCTACTGGTTTGAATGTCTGAAATTAGTTTGCAGATGGAAGTAAAATCTCCTAATGTATAGAGCATTATAAACGAATCTTCAAAGATGAGAATCAAAATTATCTTTGAAAAATGGGTACAGGGCTAACAGAGACCCTCAGGGGGGAAAAAAAAAAATCCCATCCTTGCTGCCATGTGCTATTCTTGAACAAAGGTCAGAGAAAGGGTAATAAAAATTGTCTAAGAAATTAGGAAAATGTCTGTTATAGCCCTAAAACCTCCACAAACCCCAAACGAAGACCAAACTCAAAAGTGAGCAACAAAAGAGAGGATTCAGGGATGACTTTGGGTTCAGTCTGCTTAGCCCAGGATCCTTCCTAGTGAAGTCCCCCATAAAAGCTAAAGCAGCTAAACCTCTAAAGCAGAGATCTCTGCTGGAGCCATCCTGCTCCACACCCTTGTCTCTTGAATAAACCTTGCTGGCCTTCAGGAAGGACGGCACAGACGCACTACACTCTGCTGATCATTCCCAGCTGAGAAGTTGCAAATCATCCAGAGATGGGAATTGGCCCTGTCCCACTGATGGACTCTATCCTCAGTATCTGAAGTTACAAACTTGAAGAAAATTACCTTTTATTCTGCCTTGTTCCTGGCCAGAAGCTAGTTGGTTCGATAAAACATACTGTCTACTACAGCACACCATCTGATACAAGGCATTAGATGCTTTTCTAGCTACTAGAGACAGAAAAAAAAAAACAAAAACAAAACAGAAAAACCAACCAAAAACCCCAAACCCTTTTCACGATGGTCTGAGAATTTGATAAGTTCAGGTCCACTGATCCTAGGGAAAAGTACAGACACACCCAACTTTTACTGGGCTTAGCTTGAGAACCATGAAATAATGAAACCAAGAGAGAACAGTACTGAAATTGTATCAAATGGAGTGTGGAATGAGTATTATATAAGAACAATTTTCTTGTAATAACAAATCTTACTTATTTTTATGGGACTTTAAATAATTTCTTCTTAGACTTACCGTATGGTTTTTCAGCACTGCAGAAATGAATATCAAACAGCTATTTAAGGGCTTTCCCATTCCTGTTCTAGTTGCCTCTTGGCAACTAGACTTCTTTAATAGAAAATATTTGATATTTATATCCGATACGGTATTTCTGTGATACAAAAATAACTGAAAGCCATCCATCTAACAAGAGAACGGGGTGTGAAAACATACATGTTCCTAAAACAACCTCTCCTAGACTTCTGTACAAGTTTTTCCCATTAAGCTGTTATGTTTGGAAGAGGCATTATTAAATACTGTGTTCTAGTCCACAAGCTACCCAATAAGAACATCCTTTTTTTTTTTTCTGAACGCACGCTGGTGCCACTTTATTTAATGTTCCTGTTCACCAAGATGTTCTTGATACTTGTGTGGTCTAAATAAGTCACTTCCACATTTTTGCATTCTTTAGTAAGACGGCTTTTGGGGTTTTGCTTGTTTTTTTGGTTGTTTGGTTTTGGCTTTTTAGGGTTTGGGTTTTTTGGTGGTGGTGGTGGTGATGGTTTTCTTTTTTTAAGTATGTAGCTGCAACAGGCTAGCATCATCAGATAGAAACCAGCAGCAGAAATGGATCACTTCATCTCTGCTTCAGCAAATAACTACGCATACAAAATTTCTCATGGTCCCCTGGAACCCACGGCAAGTCCCATTTGTTTGTTAGTGATTAGTATGACAAAGCTGACACTTCTGCCCTGAGGAACATTAGATTTTTATCCTACAGAGAAAAAAGACCTAGCACATCCTTTCTGTGCTAGGTCTTAAAACTGAAGATGGAGAATTTCCAGTTTTTCTCTTTTTTTCACTTGTATTTTTGAGATTACATTTTTGGGCACGCAAGTTATGCTGCCCACTTCACTCATCCACTGGGTCTGGGTTTTTGTTCAGTGGAGCTATATTTCTCTAAAAGTTTCTTCGGTCTCTGCAAGAACTTGATATTTATTTTAATATATCAGATGCTACAGTGTGACAGATTCATGCTTCTATATTTTTATTCTTCAAAAACAGTTCAGGTTTCCATCTAGTGTTTGTTGAAGACACTTGGTGTCATGACTGATAAACCCAAGGCTGCAGGTAATCCTAAGAGATTTGGGCATTTTCCATGAAAAAAGTTTTGCTATCTCTTTCTTCCCCCCCTTGGTGTCTTCCACCCCATCCCCTCCTTTTTCTGACCTTAACTGATTCCTCAGCCACTACTACACCACTACAAACCCAAACTGGAGTTGGTTTTTTACACATATACTTCAACATTAACTGTTTTCTGCTACTCTCTGAATGTACTCTAACCTCTTCAACCTTTCATTGTTTTCAGTTTTGAAGAAGCAGCTTATAAGGAAAAGTGCTGGGCTCATTTAAAGCAGAAGATGTTTTTCTGTTCACTAGCAGAACTTTATATTCTTCCATAAGCTCCACTACCTAACCCTCCATCTTCATCAACTCTTACATGATTTCGTCTTCCCGTTTTTCACTGAACATGTGACATCTTCTTACCAGTTTCTTCCTTTGCCTTTTGATCAAATACTTGAGTGGATAACACAGAGAGGTATGCCCTTAATATTCACGTAGTCTCCTTTCCTCCATCACTTCCCAAGGTTTCCATTTGTACTCCACCACCGTGGCTAAATTTTTCATTACGTATATAATATCAACACTTCATTCCTGCATTTAGTTGTCTCTCTT
>NW_010395817.1:60740-71719 GCF_000710305.1 Buceros rhinoceros silvestris | reverse complement strand
TCTTTCCCTCTCTTTTCTTCAAACTGCCTTCTTATCCTAATAGGTACAAACCAAGAACTTCATCTAAGTTTCTCTACCTACCCAAAGCATATTTTCTGGATTTCTGCCCCTCATTCACTGGCTGTTTGGCTTTTTCCCACCCATTGCACAGGAGAGCTCAGCCCCTCATTCACACTCAGCTGCAGTCAAAGCTGGGAGGTGCTCTTTACGCCCTCAAATGAATAGTTTTTCTTTCATTGCTGGCAGACAGCCATCTGTTTCCCCAAAATCCCTCCCTCCTGCGACCAAAGCCACGAACAGTGTCCACTCACTTCTGCTTCCTTAGCTCCATTTCACCTGCCCGCTCCGAAGACGAGGCAACCTGTGACGAACACAGCTGAGAAAACACCACCCAGACTATCGTTGTTCCCGAAAAACTGGTGCAGTCTGTTATGTCAAAATGTGGGAGAGCATGAGTATTTCTTAAAAGTCTGAGTAGTGAGAATTAAAATATTTATTTGAGGGACTAAGACAAGTAAATCTCAGATTAATACCCACATTCAACAACTTAAAATGTCATCTAAACTTCACTACAAAATTCTGCGTTGCCACTTTGTTGGGGTTTTTTTTTTAACTGTCATTCTTTAACACTTCCTTAAAGTATTCATGGCATATGTAAATCATGTTACAATCACATCCTTATTCTTTATTCTATTTAAAAGAGATACAAATCTAAACAGAAACATTATTATGTAGAAATTAAAATACAAATTATTGGATCAGATATGAAAATCTGTTGAAGAAAAGATCCTACTTGCATGAGAAGGCAAATAAATGCTGGTTCCTTTAATACAGAAGGAAATTCCAATCTTTTCCGTAATAAAAAACCAACACTTAATGATCCAGCACATAAGTATAATTTGTACAATGAATAATAAGTGAACCTCAACTATATACACGCTTTGAAATTTGAATTTTTTCTTCACAAGTATTACGCTGTACGGATGTGAATGTAAGCTGAATTTTAAGTTCAAGGAGTATGTTACAGCACATTAATTCCAAAAACACCTGTACCTTACTTAGCACACAGTAAAATAGCACAAATGCGGAAAAATCCAATGCTTTACAGCATCTTTAAGCAGAGTATCTCCTTAATTTGTAGGACAGAAATTAATAAAAAGGAGAAGCTTGAAAACTAAAGAGAAGGGCATATCATAGGATACAGCAGCATAATTGGTGCGAAGGCTGTGTGCCATGTTTGAACGCTAGAGGTGTGAAAACGTTTGTCTCTTTTCAGATGTCAAACAGCTTTCAAAATTACGCACAATTAGACCTAATAAACATCACACTTCTTTTTCAAGCTACTGCACTTTGACTGTAGGCTACACATATTCTAACGATAGAAGTGTTGGAGAGATATTTTATAATGAGAGACACAAAATCACTATGAACTAACATCTCTGAAAGTTACAGATAGTTGGAAGACACTCTTAACTGCAGACGCCGTATTAATAAATTGCTTTAATCTAAAATACAGACAGACAGTCATAGCTGAAAATAATTCTGCTTTCATTCCATATTGTTGGTGCTCTGAACTCTGCCACGTACACAGTGTTGATACTGGACCTCTGATAGAGAGAGTTGTTCACACTCTTGACTGAAACATATGGTACATTCATGTCTGGTCAGAGCAGTTTTGTCACTAGACACTCCGTTTTATTCACGAGATAGTAATACATCAGACTTATACTACAGACAGCACTCAACTCCTGCAAGGAAGCTTCTTCCTCTCCATTTCTGAAGAACATTTGGAGAAGTAAAGTTAGAATCCCCCCTCCCCCCCCAAAAATCATTCCTATTCACTTAAAATTGTTAACAGAGCAATGAAGCTGTTTTGTGTCAACTTTTAAAATCACTCTACCTTCCTTTGCTGTTTAAAGTGTTTTTTGAGATCAATATTTAATGATATATCAGGGTTTTGAAGAAATCAAACAAAAAATCCTACTGAATGCATTTAGCAGAAGTGCTCCTCCATGGCGACAAGCGAAGCAGCAGGCGCTGAACAGGTAAGTCCAGCTCTCTAATTCATTTCAAGGAGCAAGCGTGATTCACGTGAGGTCGTGATCTCACCCCTTTTGTAGCTAACTCAGTTCAAAGGACACTATAAAAAGCAGCCAGGGTGTGGGAATTATGAGGAGAAGAGACACCTGGAAATGGAAAGATTAAGATAAAACTCCTGATAGCAACCCCTGATGTTGCTACCTCCTGAGCTTTGACTGAGTGAGCTATTACCTCACACCAGCGCGTGCGGATGCTCCAGCGAACAGGATTCACGTGGACAGACTCTCTGGGACACGCACAAATATCGTGCACCTGCTGCCTTCTGTCCGGTTAAGGAGAGGGTTGTATAAACAATATTTATAAATGACAATTTGTACAGCAAAGAGTTATTAAAATGTAGGTAGATTCATCTTGATGAATTGATCAGTGAAAAAATAACACGCCTTGTTTTTAGAAGACCACAGAGCAGCAGCACATGGCACTGATTTGGTCAATACCAAACACTCATCATTCTTCATACACGGAGTTTAATGCTTCTTTGTAAGGAATATTTAAGCATTATTTTTCACTGCCAAAAATGATTTCACACTTTCAGATAGGTGACAAAATAAGAACCACATTGGCAGTTTACTGAAGTTGTGAATTTTGTTTTCTGCCAAAGCAGAGAAAAGGCCCTAAATCACAGGTACATTGCAAAAATAAGGCTCTGTAGATGTACAAAAACAACAAAAAGTGGAGTCATCGAGTTTTCCCGTGAAAGCACAGAAGTACAAACACCCACTGTGTCAAATTTTATTGAACATTTGGTTTTTTGAACTGAGGTGGGTAAAACATTTCTGGAAAACAGCATAATCAAAAATTCAAAAATTTTGCATTGGAATTTCCCCCCCCACCAAAGAAAAAAAAAAAAGGAGTACTAATGCTAAAGAATTAGGCTCAGTTGACATGGGATATTGTCACTAAAATCCCCGAGCTATTTTCCATTCAGGAATTTGGCAAAATGTCTCAGAAATGAAGCCCCCAGCTTTACAAAACCAAGTATCTGCAACATCCTCTTGGCTGCGTCCAGCAAAGAGTGTACTAGTGGGAAGCGTGTGCAGTACGTACTTTGTGATTAAGTTAGGATTGTAGAAACATGAGAAAAAGTCACCACCTACTTTGCAAAATTTCATTTGAATACCTTATACCACCCAGCTGGGGCTTGAGAGGACTCAAGGCATTGTGGTGGGATTGGCTACACCTTCTCCCCTCCTTCACATCCTCCAGGTATCAGAGACCCGGAACAGGCGGAGGGCTGGGACAGCGAGCCGGGTGATTCGCACTCGAGCAAGTCACGTGTATTGAGGCACAGAGTTTACAGACACGGGCTGCTCTGATCATCAGGATAACAGACACTTTGGCAGGTGTCCATTTGTGCTGGAGATAAAATCTGTGGGATGGGAAAGAAGAGTTGCATCTGAGGAACCCATTTCTTTTCCCCCGAAACAAAGATTATAGAGGACATCTGTGATCCTCCAACGACCACTTTCTCAGAGAGCTCATTCCATCAAGGAAGCTGGTACAGAATGGATGTATGCATAGCATACCGAGTCCTAGCTGCAGCTGCTATGGCTTAGACTGACTTCTTCTGAAAAGAAGATTATTACGGAGCAACCTGGTACGTATATACATTTCCTTTCTAGTTTATTAGGTTCTACTTCAGAAGAAGCTATTAGCACTGGTTTTCTATGGAAGGAAAATGAGTGTGTATCAAAAAAGTGCATCAGCCCAAATGTTTATTTTAATAGCCAGGTCTCAGCCAACACTACTGTTATAAGACAACAGCAACTAGATGCGTGTTCTGGGTGTGGACATGCAAAAAGCACAGCAAATGATCTCAGATCGCTTCAGATTGTTATGCCTGGGTCTGCCACGAGAAGTAGCTTTTGAACTAGAAAATGTGCAACCATGGGAGCCCATATTTTACAGTCTTTGGAGGCTCATTAGCACATTTCAACAACCTTCCTGGGAAAATAAGGCTTGCTACAGAGAATAACAGTCAAGCCAAGAATGGGAGATACTTCCACAATCCTGGCTTGCAAAAGAGACAGGAACAAACCATGTCATCCACATGCATGCCCAAACCTGTTTGTTCTCAGAGCTGAGCCAGCAGCACCGCTCATAAACAGCTGTGAGAAGAGTAATGACATGCAAATGCTGAGCAGGTTAGATTTCTTTACAAAGCACAGGAAATATACAGTATAATACAGAAATTACAGTATAATAGATACTGCCTCCACGTCTTAGGGTATCACAGCCTCAGTGAAGCAGCGACCCTGTGGAAAAGCATTACAGAGGGTAAGGTTTATGAAATTTGTGTTCATACACAGGGCTGATTGGTGAACACTTGGTGAACCACCATGTTTATGGCAGTGCACCCAACTCATAGAAGATACACTCTCTTTCAGAAATTCTCAAAGTACTGCTGGGAAAATGGCAATTTCTGATTCACTCAATCACTCCTCTTTGAAACATTTGATAACAACCGAGACACTTCATGTTTTAATAGAGAGGGTTCTTTAAGCAGAGAGCGATAGGAAAACTTTTCTGAAGACCCGGAATATTTCATCAGTCTTAGTGACTAACAAGCCAGGAGAGCATAACTGGGCATGCCTGTTCACCGCTCAGAAAATATCCTCCTGTTTTACCCTAAAGGGGAAAAAGGAAGAAAAGAAAACATTTGTCTGTGCTTTACAGTAAGATACAGTAAAGTCTGTGCTTTACAGTAAGAATACAGTAAGTAATCTGAATCCCGATACTCGTGCTTTAGACTTGTACTCATGCTACAGCCCCAAAGCAGGGAGAAGCCCACGTGAGGGAAGATCTTCCTGACTATAATATATGCAAGCCACAACGTTGACACATACATAGCATCTACCTCTTTACACAAGGGGTTGCACCATGCGGTAACATAAACTACGCTTTGGAAATTCAATCCCCATCACAGCAGAACTTGGCCATATCTGCCAAATAAGAGAAATAAGATAAAACATTGCTTTTTGAAAGAATTTTTTTCCAGTTCAGTGAAGCGAGAAAGCAGAAATTACAGGACCTTCCCCACACTTTAGATAAAACTTGAGTTGTATTTTGTTGAGTTGGAGATAGGTGGTGCAAAGTTCCTCTTTCTTTCACAGATTCAGATGGGACCCTGTTGAGCTCTATCCCTTGTGCACAAGACATGTTCAGAGGTAAGTCCAACATGCTGTACACTGGCACCAAATACTTTGGAGGCAGCAAACCAGAGGGGTCTCATCAAACAAGCTAGGTCAAGGTATCACACATCAGAGAACCTTCTTAAAATTCTTTTCATGCAAAATTTGTTTGCATAAGCAGGTACATACACTTTGCAGAAAAACTCCCACTTTACTGAACGTGCTCGGTGGTCTGAGTAACTCGCAGCTACTGGCAAGGTGTTCTTGTCTTGACCATATAGAAGATTCTTAGTTATGTTTTAATCTAGGAAGACATGCAATTATAAAATTAACACAGGCAAAATGTTTTTTTGATATAAGTTCAGGCCTTTGATGACTTTAGACAGCCAAATAGATTACAAAGGCAGCTGCTCAGCTGCTCAACGGGTGTCTCCTCTGTAAAGGATCTCATGATTGCATCTCAAAGAAAATGTGTGGGTAGTCTTCAAGGAAAAAGTCCCAAGTGATATTCGTTCAATTAGAAAGGATCTGACGCTGCAGCTAAACTCCTTTGTAATGCTATCTGATGTAGGTGACATGAGGTGCATATAATTTCAAGGCCATCCCCATTCAACTGCAGCATAAGATCTATTTGTGGAACATACCTCCTTTGCCCTCTACCCCAAAAATACCACAAGAGGGCATGTCATTGGGTAGGAACTGAAATATTTTGTAGTACCCGTACTTGGCACAGAGTTGAAAGAAAAAGTAGTATGGTAAAGATAATCATACCCAGTCATAAGTCATACGCAGTCTGCAATACCCTGAAGAAATGTGATGACTATGACCCAGACTGAAAATAGGTAACATCATCTGAAGAGACCAGAATGAATCAGCACTCAGAAGACAATAACCCTCTGGACAAGCTGGAACAGACTAGCTCTGACCTATGAAAAGAGGACGTAATCTTTTGGACGAGACTGGTCCTGAAGCGTGGAAGAAGTGTATACAAAACACCAGAGATGCACAGTGGAGGCTGGGGAAGAAAGGTGACACCCACTGGCTTTCCCCATCAAAGAGCTCTCATGCTGAACCAGCTCCACCTCAGGGATGAAGAGCCGTCATGGGTTGCAGCCAGTGGAGCCAAAAATACAGCATCAGATGTATGACGCTGTGCAAGTAAGGCTTGACTAATATGTTTGATTAATGCCTGATTTTTACTTGTTAAGTGATAAGTGGCACCGTAGTTTTGGATAGGCAAATGCTCCTTTGTGCTTGCTGGAATTTGCCAAAATATTCCCATCACAGTGGTCCCCAATTTCCTAAGCAAAATAGCTGCTACACTTCCTAAATCACCTATATCTGAGCCCCCCATATCTGAGCTCTTACAAATTACAAAACTTGTGTTGGGTTATTTCCAAAGTGGAGCCCAATGTACCGTTTCAGAAATCCCAAATTCCTTGTTGCTTAAAAGAAGTGAAAAGCAATTAATTTTCTTTGGGGACAGGCAGGATCAGCTAACTATCTCTGGCAAACATGCCTGAATGGTGGATACAGACTCCATCTACAAACCTCCTATCTCACCCAGGCAATCAGACAAACACGTCCTCCGAGAACACAAACATACCTGCTAGTCTGGATTGTGCTAAAGGACAAGCTTTCCAACTCTTGCACTCCCTTAGAGCAACTATGTGCACAGATAAAAATTATGGATCAGTGCCCACGGGATCTCATGAGTGCAAAGAATGCCTTTCATGTGGTAAGATCGCAAAACTGAAGCAAGCACAGAAAAGCTTTCTATTTAATGCAGGAATTAAACACCCAAGACACAGAGGTCATTCCTGCAGATGGCTACGATTTCCAGCTGCACGACACACAAGCTACAACCTCGCTGCTTCAGCAAAAGTTCACTGCTGTCTGTGATAAGGAGCGCAAACACTTCTTTGCTCAAGAGGCTGGAAGCAACCCCAGGGGACAGCAAGGCAAAGCAAACTCTGTCACAGACACAGTTAAGGCTACAGGATTCTAGGCTGTGCAGAAGCACATAGAAAAAGAGACTACAGAGAGGACAGAGCTGTAAACACAGAGAAACAACAATATGCAAAAGGCAGCTAAACCTGGGATCTTGGTGTCCTGACAACACAAAGGTTCCTTCTCCACGCAGGTGGCATCGCGTTGCTCTCAGCACTGGAATGTCATCACCAGAGGCAGTGGTGCGACAAGCCCTCGGGTGTGCGTGTGTGGGATGTCTTTTTCTATTAATGCCACACATTAAGCGTGAAAAAAAGAACGAGAAAAACTGTATTGGCTTGTGTTGCATCTTTCCAAGTGAAGAGTAAGTGATGGAGTTGCTTGACTACAGGAAGCAAGATGTTACGCAGCACATGTTCTTTGATAATGCCCTACTTTAGAACCAAAGAGCAGGTTGATTATGTTTTGAAAGCCGTATGATCAAAGGAATTCAGAAAAAGCCTTTTGAATCATTTTAGTAGATGCTTCTATCAAACTGTATTAGGCCAAATCCTCCCTTTCAGTTCGAACAGTTTGAGCCATAGCATTAGTCTTCTGCTCCTTAAATCTATTCATAAACAAAAAATAAAATCCTTCGCCAAAGAAATGACCACACTAACCCATTATCTTGTGTAACCAAGTGCAATCAAAGAGCCTCATTTACTTTATGTAAATGTCCTCTCCTTTCCCAGGCCTGATGTTTTCTTATTCTCTGTTGTGTCACCTCATATCTAACCTAGATACCAAGATCGTCTGGGTGGAGACTTTGGGTAAAAAAGTCGATCAGACTAAAAAAGTTCAGCACCTTAGTAACTTAAGATACTTTTGAATTAAACACCCTGGTTTCTTCTTCTCTCTTCACAACATTAAAGAAGTGTGCATGCAATATATACAAATATTTCCATACCAATTGCAATTTCTTTTCTGTCAATGATTAGTTTACATTCTTTATGGTCTAAGGTCGAGACTGATTTTAACTAGCCGAAGATGTGTAGAGTAGGATATTATTAAACACAGAATTCCTTAATGCTTACAGAACTCCCTCTGCCAATGTTAATATGCCAGGCGTAGAAATTCTTCCTCCTAACAGCACCGCTCAGTCTGCCATTGTTTCCAGCCACGTTTCTGATTCAAAGACTGGCAGCAGAGAGCCAGCAAATGACAGCTGCTCCATTGTCAACGCATCCTCCGGTGCAAAACCACGAGTCACGGCATAAAGGGGTTAAAGCGGGTGGTGGCAATGACAGGATTTGGCGGGGGCGGGGGGGGAGGATAATAAAGCTCCCTGAACTCTAGGTGGATTATTGCCGACGGGTAACGCATTCCCATGTTTCGCTCCGCGGATGGTTAGGACGGGGTGAGGTATTTACCTGTATGGCCGTCCTTCCACTCCACCTCTCTCCTGAAAACTACAATATAACATTGGCAAAAATAAAGGGTGATGAAAACTTGTGGACCAAGATCTCCTCTAAGATTCAAACACCAACATTGACTAAACAAATGTGAGAGGAAATCTTGCCTTATATTCTTTGATATGATAGAGTTTGATGGAAGAGATTTTATCTCCACTCTCCCTTGTTTTCACTTAACAGGAAATCTTTATGCATTGGCAGTCAGATTTCACAGCTAAAAACATAATACCTGCCTTGAAAATTTGAGTGTCTTTCATCTATTTTCTTTTAGTGCACATCAATGAGCATTTCATCTGAGACACATCAGGACATACACTAAAGCTCTTAAACACATTAAACCAACTGGATCAAGTCCTTTCGATGTGTTAACCTCCGTCTGCCTTGTGCTTTCTTTTAAAATCATCACTTCTTTTTTGTTTATTAATTCTACAAGTACTGTACTAAAGCAGAATAAACTACAGCTTTTTTTTTCTCAGGCCCTTCTATATTCCTTTGACCTTCATCTCCTTGCCACTTTACTTATTTTGAGTAATCATACCCGGGATAGGCAACCAGCATCTCAAATACACAAGCAGGAAAAATGCACTTGTTCATCTTTCTTGTTGAATTCTTTCTGGTTCCAACTATCAGTGACATTGCCACTGCTCCACTACCAGCTAAAGTTCAGAGGTTTTTGTTTCTCAGCACATTTTTCCTTCCCAGTAGTCTCCTCTACAGTTTTTTCTTTATTTACCTATTTACCTTTTCTTTATTTATTGCAGAATTTTTAATAGCTATCTCTTCAACCCTTTTAAGTTTCCCATTCAGGTCCTAAGTATCTTTTATTAAGATGAAGGGGTTCTCCTACACCTGAGCTTCCACATATCTGCTACAATTCCTTTTATACACATCCAGAGTATTACTACTCAAGGTATTTCACCTCTCCTATCACGTTGGCTATGTCCAGCTTATGTTTAACCACATTCCACTAATAATTTTTATTTAAGCAAACTACAACTAATCATTTTAATCATCTATCTAATATTACATTAACCCATACTATCACTATAGCTGAAAGACATCAACCTGTGTCATCCACCTAAGCATCACTGTAGTATTCAAACCTTGTACTGGATGTTGGTATTATTACTATTACAGTTATTATTTTACTCTGGCATGCAGCAAATGTTGTGCTGCTGCAGCAGCATCTGTACTGATTACAACAGGATAGTGAAGGTCATAACCTACATCGACTCCATGGCAAAGAGCTGCTGACTTGGGGGAAATGCTTCTTTCCTGCTCTAAACTCGAGTAAAGGTGATGTAACATATGCTTCCAACAAAAAGGAAGCTGTGAATCCAAACAAACAGAAGCTGGAGGTTAAGTTCGTATTATAATTACACTGGTGGCTTCCAGAGGCTGGCAGTTTTCAACATTATGAAAGGTCATAGATCTGGCTTTCACAGCCAGCTAGGACACAAAATCTTTATTATCTTTGTTTCACAGATGCATGCAGCACACAACCAAACTAAGAAGGAAGAGGAGCCTCCACTCTGCCACGGCATTGCCATGTGTTTCAGCAAGTCGGGAACTACCATGTGAACATCCAGGAGAACAAGCTGTCGAATTTCCAAAGCTGTTTCAACGCCACCTCTTTTGGTAGCATTGCAGCAGAGTGCAAACAGCCCGACCAATTTTATCTAAGTGTTTCACATAAATGTTGGTGGACCTTTTCTACCCAAAAGCTCTTGAAAGCAGTAGAAGGAGGCAATTTCTTTATATACATTGATTACATAATTTCGCCTGTTTGTTGAAAGAGAGGGGGAGTTGATGACAGGGTCATCACTTGTGCGACTTTTTACATATGTAACTCATCTCAGAAGCTCTACATCTCTTTGGCTCCCTGCTAGCTCCAACCATGCTAACAAAAAGGGAATGGGTAAACCCCTCGGTACTTAATGAGAAGCCTGATGAACAGAAGCGGTAAGAAAATGCACACGTGTATGGCCAAACTTCAGCCTTGACCACAACAGTCCTCGTGCTATTTGCGCTAACACTGCTCCACTGTGGCTCCTCCGTCACAGAGGAAGAAATCTGAATCCCAGATTCATGCCTGATTTCAGCATTAAATGCTATGCCAGTGGGATACAGCCTGCACAAGCCCGCAGGATATAAAGCTTGTGCTTAGCACTTTTAAAATTTATTTGCTTCTAGGGATGATTTGTATCAATTTTTACTTCAGGTCACTATATATAACGTAAAAACACTTTTTTCTTTCTTTCTTTTTTTTTTCCCCACAAACCTGTACTCCCTCTCCAGATCTCCATCCTGGCTCACTTAAGAAACCTTTTAATCCTTAGTCAAGTGC
>NW_010395817.1:53650-60703 GCF_000710305.1 Buceros rhinoceros silvestris | reverse complement strand
CTACTCTCAGTTCTTCAAGACTTCCCATTTTGTTGCAGTCCTAGATGCGACCAGGGACAAATCACTGGCTTTTCCATTCCCAAGGCCATACTCAAAATAAGGAAGAGCTGAGAAACTGACTTTGAACTGACTTTGAAACCTCTGTTCCTGCTATAATTAGTTCTCCTAGAAATGGTGTTAGAAACTTAATGTATAGCAAAAAACTAAACCACACCTTTCTCTACGTGATAATGTTCCAACCCAGTGCATTCTAGGGTGAGCAGTACCAGGTGAGTTTGGGGCTTGATAATCCCCCTCTGCCCCAAAGAAAGCCACTGGTGTGTCGAAGCTGTGCCTGTGAGTTACTCAAACAGGAATATGCAATAAGAATGCAAATTGCACCTGGTGAAAAACGCTAAAAGAGACAGGGGAAGACGGGTAAATCTCTAAAAGGGACATACATTATTAAAAGGTATCTTTGTAATATATGCAAAGCTGTCTTTTTGACTAAGCTATTGACCAGGGAAAAAGGACTACAGGTCTTTGCTATTATAGTGTGCTTCCAGCTTTCAGCTTTATATACTCACTTCTCCGATGAGATTTGAATATCCTAGTCCTTTGCCATTTTTACCCTCTCTCCCCAGCATTTGACTGAATTTTAAATGTCTAACACATTGAAATTCAGTGAATGAGATGGAATAACAGTGTGCAGTGAATAATCAGCAGTGAATAACATCCAGAAAGCACTTGTGTATTTCTTTCCTACTGAGAAAAATGTCCTAAAGAACATTTGATTTATTTACCCCGATGTTCTCCTTTCAGGGGCTGACATTGCTGTTGACTGGGCATTTATTTATGATCAGCTGGTACCAGGCTCTGTGGGTTTCATAGCAGGAAATGTGAAATTCATTACTCTTATCACACTATACAGTCCATCTTTCATGTATTATATAGTGTACCGATTTACCGCAGGTGTAGACTTGAAAACCTGAAAAATGAATATTTAATGATTAAAATATTATATATGCTTGTATTTTGTTGTAAGAAAAATGTCTAAGTGTGTTTTGCTGCATATATTCCATTATGTACTTCTAACAGGTTGGCATTTGCAGTGGTATTGTCCAGCTGTTGGTACCAGACATTTATTTCTGCTTAGCTGCCATCATTTCTACCAAATTCTTCCTAGTAGAAGAGGTTCTACTAAAAATAGGAAAAGCGAGATGATATCTTGTCCATGAGCAGAATTATCGATTCTGGCAAAACAAAAGCAACCTCCCCTCGGTCAGAATTAGTCTGTTTTCATATCTGTGCCTGGGAACCAAGCTCTTGTCTAGCCTAAATTAAATAACCATCAGATTCAGAATATGGATTTAGCAGATGAGCTCTGAAATAAATCTTTTTCAATAAGAAGCGCTCAAACAGAAGCATGTTTTTAAAAAATGCTTCTCACTAAATTTTCTTTCATAATGTACTTAACATCCCTTGGAATATTGTGGTTGTTGACCTCAATCGCAACTTGCGCATATTTCTGTTTACAAGCTAAATAAGTGACACACAAATAAAGTATATACTTCAGCTCATCCCCTAAACCTGAGAGTACATAGTCCATCATATTAACTCTGCTTAATTCGGTTGCTTGAGTGTAATCACACGTTATTAAGACACATACAACTTCTGCAACAAAAGTGAGCAGACTAACACTTCACATACCAGACTGGATGTCAAGCATATAATGGCTCACCCAACCCAGCATTCTTAATTTGCTGATCTATAGCAATGAAATGAAGCATAAAGGGAAAAAGGGGGGAAAGGGGAATAACATATAAAACCACAAGAGAAAATAGCAATCCAGTTGCAAGATTTTCTAAGAAACTATGAATATTTATGAAAAAGCAAGGAGGTTTTTTTTTTCCACTTAGCTTCAAATGTCTCCTTTAAAAATTCTTCTCAAATATTAAGACATGTCTTTAAAAAAAATAAACTGTGCATATAAAAGAAGGCCAGAATGAAAGACGTGCAGCTTTTAAGATAAGCATGCTTTCAGTGCAAGCATCTGCACTCAGAAGAGCATTTACACAAATTAACATATTTTATCCACTGTAAGGACCATAAAGCATTTCCAATTCAGCATATAATTTTTATTTGAATTGGTATGACAAAATCTTCAAGTGTAGCACTAGTAGAAGATATAAGAAGCTGCAATGACCAAAGGCGACAGTGGATTTCCCTGCATGAAGAAATGCATAACAATCAAAAAAGTGAAGGTTTGGATATTTGCAGCAGAGGGAGGGTGGTATTCTCAACTTTACAGAATCAGCCTCCTGTTATCACGTCGTTTTAAAGCAAATATAATCTCTTTCTGAGTGAAGACAGAGAAGAAGATTACATGATACAGTTCAATCCCGTCTCTAGCAACATGGCAATTTTGTCATCAATACGCGGGTGAGAGATGTCATTACTCTTGGAAAATAGAATAATTAGAAAGCTGCTGCGCAGCTCCCAGGCACGGTGCTATGCCTAGCAAACAAGGTCACTCCACATGCAAAGCTCTATTTCGTTTGCAGATTAAGGTCTGCTAATACTGTAGCAAGTTCCTTCATCTACCAAAATTCAAATTGCAGTGCTTTGGTACGCGCCACGGATAGGGCTGCTATGGTACAGCGCTCACAAAGGCAATGACTGCTTCCAGCACTTTATTTCATGGCTGCAAGGACTTGTCTTCCTTGATTAATTTTAAGTTAGTGATGAAAATACTAATAAGACTGAAGTAGGAAGAGCAAATTTAGGGAACTACACTGGCTCTTGGACTGTGCCATGATGTACTTCTCTGCAATGAAACTTTCAAAAGAGATCATTGCTTCTCAGGTATATGTAGGAAAAACCTAAACTCCCTTCTAAACATCCAGATGTGTAGTTGGATGTATTAAGCATTAATATAGTGGATAAGAAGTTACTTGTAAATTAGCTTTTTTGCCAATTTACTCTCAATTTGATGCACCCAAGGCGTCATTCCAAGGTGGGTTCTGTATCAGAAAAGATATTTTATTCTACATTAACGATTACAGAAAATAGACTTGGTTAAATACAGAACATCCAACATGTGGTGCCGTCCTTTAAAAAGACTTTTCCAGTAACGAATTGTCTTTGATTATGGGTGGCCTGTATCACACCCTACCATTATACACTTAATGAATATGCCTAAATTAGCAACCGTCCCTCTTTGGGCAGAGGGGAGGGAGAAGCGTAGCTCCTGCACTCAGATCTGCAGATACCTAAGCTCAGATCCCTCAGATGAGCACACAAATCTGGGCCTTACCAGGCCACAGTCTCTGCAGTAGACTCCATGTCCTCACCTGAATATTTTTTGAGAATCGAGATTTTTTTTTGCCTGAGGCAGACTATGGCAGTATTGCCTTTCGCAACCCTGTTTTTCAAAGGACTCTGTGTCAATTGGATTCTTTTTTTTTTTTTTTTAACAACACAGGTGCATCTCATACGGCACATGCAGGATAATCTGTCTAAAATCTATTGCAAAGTACTCTAAGGTATATTACTTCTAGCACACTTCATTGCTTCATGAGCGCCACAGTCTACCAGATTTAGAAATTGCTGTTTTAATTTGCAAACTGAGAGTCAAGATCCTCACTAAAAGTAAAGTCTGCCCCCAGGTAGGTGAAGATTCTGTGAAGAAGCTGCCATCACTATTACATTTGAACCCTCAAAACTAGAACCTCCAACCTGAGCCTAAAGTCAGAAATCCACAGCTTGGACCTACGCAAGAAAGCTTGGCAGCTGCACTGTCAAATAAAAATCTCACTGAAATATGTCTGAAATGATACGAGTAATTTGTTACCCTTGCTTAAACAATGTGTAGGAGAGAGAAGACTCCCAGTGACTCAACGTGCCGGCGAACTGGCACTGTATTTACTCGTTGTCACTATCTGGAACTCCAGAGTAATAAATGGATGAAATGCAGCTCATAAAAATATTCATATGATGAAATTTATGGCTTACATTAAGCATGTTTAACTTGAAAAATGACTTTGTAAAGCTCAACTGATCTGTTCCCTGTGTATATTCACAGTCATATCTATTTACTTTGGAGCTGCATGTTTAAATTTATTTCCACTTGTGCATATTCAAACGGTGTGCACGTCCCAAAGAGCTCAAACTTTTTTTTTTTTTTTTAAATTACATGCAGGTACTATATTTAAAACAGACCCCGGTACAATTTCATCTTCTGGATGATAGACATAGCCAAACCCTGAAAGAGATAGTGCAAAGCTCCTGTCCTCCTTCCCTCTGCAAAGCCAAGGCGGAGAGAACGGGCAAGCTTTGCCGCCTGCAGTGGAAGTCAGCAGCCCTGCAAAGCCCACTGTGCCGAGAGGAGGACTGAAGCCAGAGCGCAGGTTCCCCCTTCTTTTAGCACCCTTCTTTTAACGCACGGGAAGAGACAGCGATCCCCCGTGCACAACACAGCTGTCTGGGACCATGGAGGAGAAGAGGTCTAGTATCAAGCCATCTTTGCCCACCTCAAAGGCTGCTGGGGGAGGAGGCAGCGGGAGGAGGCTGGCCACATGAATCGACCTGCACGGGCAGAGCCAGCTGCCTGCTGGTTAGGCAACCCAGCCTGGAGCTTCGACCAAAAAGCTGCTGCTCAGATGCCAGTATAGATTACATAGGTCTTCTAATTTACACGTCTATTAGCATAAATAACAAGCAGTAAGCAGGATTCTAGTCCAGCCCATACGTAAAACAAGTATCTCCTTCAAGTGCTTTTCACTGTAGATAAAAAGTGAAAAAAAATCTTCCACATGCTCTTAAGCTTCTCAGTTTTCCAGTAGCAACACCACACTTGTTTCTTTTGGGGTGGGCAGCAGAAATGTAATACCAGTACTTCCCAGTTTAACATTGCCTACAGTTGTATTCTGTGATCTTTACCATGGTATGTAAATTAGAAAATAAATACGAAAATTCCACAATGCAATCTGCGTGTTCTTCAGACAACACACCACGTTCACAATGTGAGCGAGTACCACCCGGCAGCCAACCCAAATTCCTCACCAACATACCAATAAAAGCAGCTAGTAAGGCAACACCTACAGACAATGCTACTCTTTGGACATCTTATAACGTACACGGGAAAAGGAAAAATTATCGTTCAAAAAATACTGATGGACTGGTAACAGGATGAGGTGTTTCGCAAGTGGACTTGTGCTCAGGAGGACAGCGCTGAACCAGAATGTTTTCAGTGCAGAATTGTTTTCCCTTTGTGTCATTCAGGAACACAGGTCAGCCCTATGGAAGTAATACTTGAAAGAGAGAAGTACAACTTCCAGTACCTACAGATCAATTCTTGCTACAGTGCAACTCATGCTGCTCATGTACTGAACTTACTGTAGTTGATCTGGTTTGTGTAAAGAACTGCTTGTCCTTCTGCATCAAAAATAACCTCTCTCTCCCCGCAAATACGTATCTATAAAAACTTGAGTGCAGTTTCTTTATCTTTTCCCTTTTTTTGAGACAAAAAGAAAACCAGCAAATTGAAAACCAAACCGGCAAGTGCAAAGAAAATCGGCCAGGGGGACTTGGGAGCAACCAGACAATTTCACAAAACTGTTGTGCCCTTAGATGTGAATATTTGCAATTAAATGCTACGACAAGTGAACAGCATGTACAACCTTTTCAAACCCAACATCTATTCCTAACACCATTACATCCAGCTTGCTAAAGAACAGTCTGAGTGACCTGATTTACACAATGAGTATTCCTCAGGGACAGAAACATTCACTCAGGGTGGGGGGGAGCATAATTCAGAGGAGACCTGTGAATCGAGAACCAAACTCTTCGTAAATCTTTTCTGGACTGTCTTTTATTGCTCAGTTGAAAGGAATTTGCAGTGCAAAATGATAAGAAATACAAACCACCTTCTTAATACATATGCCAAAACATTTACTTTTCTTTTTAATGCCACTTTAATTTCTGGTAAAATTCCAAGCCAAGGGTTTATATTTCATGATATTGTCAACTTTGCATAAAACTACTGGTACTACCCATGACTTATATAGCCTCAGGGAGACTATTGATTTTTTCCCCTTCATAAATCTGAAAATGCTCTGTCTTTTCCCAGTGGACCCATTATATTTATTGGTATCTATCCCAAAACAACTGCTCAAGGTTATAGCTATGAAAACATTTGGGGTTTTAATTCACTACAGAGAGTCCAGAGAAGCCCGCAGATTTTGGCTCAGAACCCAAGATTTGCCCTGACTGCAAAAGATTTTTTGTTTTGTTTTGTTAATTGTGCGTCAGGACCAAAGGTTAAAACTTCTTCTCTGGACTGGGCTTATACCTTCTCTAATGAATTATTAAGCAGATTTTGAAGGTGAAAAGAGAAATAAGCCCTTCTTTACAGGCAGTCAGGGTCAGAGAATGACAGTTACCAATAAATACCAGCATAAATAAAGATTTCAGAAATATTTATTGCATAAACATTTCTCCCAAAACTCAAATTTTTTTAAAGGATAGCTAAAATAAAGTCATTATCCTCAAGAATAAGACGCCCACTTTTGAAAACTATTTGAATGTCTGATATCTCAAATGGAAATAATATATGTGGAGGTGTTGTCAAAGATGAAAAAGAAGATTAAAGCTCTGCGGGGCATTACAGTACAGTATACCATAATGATTATGTTGCTATTGCTTTAATTGGCGTTTGAATCTTCAAAGATAACTTTGCATCAACTTTTAAGCTAATTTATGAAGGAATGAGGGCTGGCATCATGCAATAAACTTGCACTCGCTCTACACGTACTGAAGCCAGATGGAAGATTTGCATGTGATTCTTTTAAAAGTTTACTCAGCCACGTCTCCTATGCTATAATGATCATCCAAGAGAGTATCTGCCTGTGGCATGTGCCTCTCAACACAAGAAAACTGTTGCCAAAATGCACCAAGGCTTTATACCATACTTTAATCTCAGTCATGGGACTACTTGTGAACTCATCCACGGCCACCCCTGGAGCAGGTTCTAGAAAGACACAGAAGAGCGTTGAAGTAATGATTTTGGATTCT